>NC_040880.1:37226087-37534485 GCF_003676215.2 Rhopalosiphum maidis | reverse complement strand
CAACATATTTTTCAATCAATACTATTAAGATAAGATATTGGTACTTTCCGAAAATTATTTATAAGTACATTGGTAAATTATTATTATATTAAAAAATTGTTTTCTGATAACTCAGATAATGTAAGTTATCGTAAAATATTAGCGTAAAACTGTCCGAAAAACTTTTTATAATTACACATAAAAAATAAAATAAACTGATTATTTTCAAACCTAAAAAAATAAAAAATAATAAAATTTACTTATAAAAATGGCTATTTAGTAAATGCATCGTATAAAGATAAAAAAATTTTAAAACATTTTCTGTCATTTAATACTATAATAAGAACTTATTGTATATTATGTATATTATTATATATATATTTTGGAACTTTGCCTGGTAAGTGAACAACACCAGTTGTTTGAGCAGAAATTACCACGTGCATTATTTTTTCTTATTTATTTATCTAGAAATATAAAGATGGGCCACTGCTGCGTGATAAAATGTTACCACACAACGTATTAAATCATTAATGTGTATACCTAAACTTTACCTTCAGCGCTCACAATGTTTTCCAAAAGTTCAAAGATAGCATTATAATATATAAAAAATAAATCGTCTAAGTGAATAAGAAATATAATTATTTTGACAATTTATGTTTAAGAATAGAGGTAGATAAAAGTGTATTCTTTATCATGGTACTTTGAAATGTAAATATAATAATATATATAAATATTTCTTTGATAAGTATAATAATGATAGTAATGATAATGATATTAACAGGTTCATAATTATTATCATTGTAATATATTCCATTAAAAAAAAATATCATTATACTCGAGTAAATAATAATAATACACATAAATATATATAACATATAATGTTTATAAAACATATTATTATATTATAACAATATAATATACATGCTTATTCGCGTTGCTGATTATTGAAAACTTTTTGGGTAACCTATTGTTCGTGATCACTCAAATACGATAATATTATGATTCAGATATCAAATAAATGATAAAAAAAAAAAAAATTTTAATTTAAATTCTAGATAGAAAATATTTTATGAGACATTCTTGTGCAAATATTTTATCAAAAAAAAAATAATATCGTTGACAGAAGTAACGTATCAAAACGATGCTATTACAAGTTATGAGTATGGTAATATTATAATAATATGTAACATTGCAGGTACATAACCTTTATTATACACAGTTTTGTACACTAAAATAAAGGACATGTTTTCAGATTTGTGGGTAGATTTTAAGTTGTGAGCAAAGCTTTGATTTTATTTTACAGTTATGTGTTTTTTTCTAACAATACATTTTCGGGTTGAAAATTATTAAAAGTTCTGTGTTTCACATTTAGAGACAGGAGATTTTATTTATATGATGCTTAATACAAATATTGTTTAAAGAATTTCTTTACAACTACTAATTTTTCAAAAACTATCATAACCTACTAAAAATTATAAAAAGAAAAGCTATTTAGTGGAAAGTTGATATTTAATTGTTGAAATAAAAAAAAAAACAATATTGAATATATAAGATTTTAACAGACATATAATTTATCTATATTATTGAAGTAAATCGATATTTTTTCATAATTATATTTTTCATGATTAATTATCTTTTAGTGCATTCGAATGTTTATAATATACAATAATACTGCATTCCTCATCATGCGAAGTTTAGTGAAGTTTTATGAATTTATAGTAACCGATATCCAGTATATTATATCATGTAAAATTTTGCTTTAGATTCGTGTAATATTTTCATAGACGTAGAAGTCATAATTGTTAATTTATTATTGTATCACCTTAACTACGTCTGTATTTTTTTATGATGAAATAAAATATAAGTTTTTAAAACTGAAGTATATCATATTATTTTATATATTTTTCAATATTTAACTATCATATTATTAATTTTTTGTATGTATTATAAATTTAATTATAAAATATCCAAAAAGTTATAATTAACAATAATCTACATGAAAATTATTATCTTTAAATGTAAAACTTATTATTCCTATACATTTAAAAAATGATAAAAACCGATTTCGTTTAAAAACATAGATAATAAATCCATATGAACAAAATAAAACTGTATTTTATCAACATTTATTTCCGTTAATAGTAAGCAATGGTTGTAAAATAAATAACACCATTAAATACATTACTATTTAGATAATAATAATAATAATTGGTGTAATTTCATTTAGTACTCGTATTTATTTGAGGTTTTTAATGGTTTACTAATATTATTGTTATTATTGCAAGTGTACATGTGAGAAAAAAATAGGGAGAAATTATTAAATTGTTAAAAATACAAAATTTACTGTAATTTATTATTTTATATAATTTAATCATAACAACAATGTTCTATTATATTAAATTAATTTTCAAGTTTAATGGGTTACCACACTATTTATTCAATTCAATTGGTTTACTTGTTTTCTTAAAAATACATTTTAAATTGTTATTGAATTAATAATTGACATTGCTAAATTGTGAGTTCAATCATAATATTGAATTAATAACAAAAATATATAAAAATTATTTGAATAATAATTTCAACGTCTTATAATTTACGTTATTATTTTTAATTATTCTTGTATATGATAAGTGCTGTTATAGGTACTATACTATTTAAACTATATTTTTTTAATACTATTATTATACGTTTGAATGTTGTTATTATAATATAAAAATTTCTGGTATAAATAATAATGATTTTAATATTTAAAGAAACATTTTATAAGGATTTTTTTCTTAATTACAATTTCAAAAATTTGAATTCAAAATAATTTAAAATTTTAGATAATATAATTTAAAATTTAACTATACTCTATAGCTAGTCTACATTATTACATAATATTTAATATATTTTTGTAAACTTTATTGTACAAATTCATTGCAAAATACATCAAATCCTATAATTTATCGCCTTTTTGACATGTACAATATTATATTACCGAATGTTTTTTGATATAATATAAAGAATTCAGAATTTCCCAGTTACATTATATTTGAATCATATTTAATCAAATATGTTAACTAGGCGATACATTATTATAATAATATATACCATGATACAAATGTTTTATAGTAGATTTCTATGTCAAACGTCGCTATCTCAAACTAAAAGGAAATCCTTTTGAAACTACCATTACACTTAATAGCGTTTTGCTCTCGATAACTCGAAATAAAATTAATCGGTTTTTGATATCTCCAATACACAAATAATATTTTTACTACGGTAAAAATGAAAAATTAAGCAGTACATTCAGTATAGCGATCTTTATTTCTCGCGTTTGTAGTCAATATTTGTAGTAATTTATAAACAATATAGTGAAATGGAAAATAAGCATAAAATGTCCTTACAATTAATTTTTACATTTTTACGAAAAATATAAAACAAATTTTAATAATAGATAAAAAAAAAATTATTTATTAATTATTGTAGTTTATTTATATATATATGTAGTATTAGTATTTCAAACATTCATATTATGCAATTAAATTATTTACTAATTTTTCAATTTGATAAGAATTTTAATAAAACTCGATATCATGAACTTTTTCAAAAATCAATACGACGATACGCGTTATCGATACCATATTGTGACTGTACTAACTACAAACACAGCTTATTCAAATTTGAATAATTCAAAATATATTTAGGGCAATACATATTTAATAACGTTAAATGTATTAACGCGTTAGGAACAATCTAAACCCAAACCGTGTAAATTAAATTAATAGACGGCGTTTGTATAGACAAATGTGGTACATCGATGTGTTAAGTGTAAAAACAGAAACTATAATAAATACCTCAGTACATTTTTTTATTGCATAATTTGAATAATTACAATAATTATTAATTTCTAGATCAAATATTGTAGGTATATTAAACAATAAATATATTATATTATGTTAGAAACAATGAAAATTAAAAAACTAGACATTTTATTTAATTTTTGGGCAATATTATACTATAGAAAAGCCAATGTAGGTTGGAAACGTATAAACTATTACATAATGAGGCATTTTATACAACCAATATACCGCAATATAATACACAAAAAAATAGTTCTAGTGTTATTTAAAGATAACTTAGTAAAAACTAAAGAGAAAAATTATCTTAAAGTAGAGAATTTAGTTAAAAATTATTTCCAAGAAATGTTGATGTATAAAGCCATTTACCAGCTTTGGAGCTTTACACTTAATTTATTATGTTAAATTGTTTTTATTATTATGTATATCAAGTATAATATTTACCTTTAGTTATAGTCATAAGCGTGCGCATGGTATAGACATGATAGTACCTATGTTCACTACGCTGTGAAGTTTTTTTTTAGTTCTATATACGATTGTGTGTGAGTAAAAGATTAAAAGATTAATTTACATAGGTAGGTATAACCAGAAAAAAAGACTAATAATTAATTTTTTGAAATATTTAAAGAAAAAAAGAAATTCTTTTTTTTTCGTAAAAAGATATATATTATATGATAATTATTATCGAATACATTTTTTAATATTAGTTATTTCAATAATTGGAAGTGATTCAATAACATTTTGCGCCTTTCCAATAATAAATTAATAAGTAATAAAATTAAATTAAAAAATAAGTATTAATAATCGTAGTTTAAGTTCTTTTACATTTTTACTCAACTCAAAAACATAATATTTATGTTTAGGACACGAATATCCGATACATTGTATTTAATGCCCGAGAAATATAAAATATTTTATCATAATATTATTCATATTTCCCAAAAATGCCAGAACAATGTGTAGAATGCTGGATTTTTCACATTGCCTATAACATAATAACTACATATATATATATCACAACAAATAATACCAATAATCTGATAACTAAAACCACAAAATAGTATAAGTCCATTTAAACCAATTTAATATTTCAATTAATAAGCTATAGTTATATGATAATATTTTATAGACTATTATCTTATATAAGTTATTAGTCAAATATTTTATTTTCATACACCATAATATATTATATGTAACCCTAACTTAATTGTTATGTTTTTTATACATTTATTTATGACATACACATAATATCACATAAAAAAAAAGTAAAATATATAATTCTTATGATTTTTAATTGAACTAATACAAGTCAATTTAAAAAAAATCTAGAATCTAAAATATAAAACTTTAATACATATATAAAAATAGCTATCTAACATGAGCTCACATTTTCTACCTCAACTATAAGTTATTTTAAGTTACATTTCGTTTTCAAAGGTCTTAAAAATCAAAAAAAAATGTTTATACTACAACTAAAAAAAGGTTTAAAGGCTTAGACCACAACAATAAGAAAATATTCATTTAATTTTCAAAATTGCTAACATTAAAATGGAACATAACCCTTTTTGTCGTACTATCTGTTTAATAATGTGCGCAAAAATCATAAGCACCGTATAAATATTTTTTTTCTATTAGAGCTTAAGGTAAAAAATTTAGTTTTAAAGTGTAAATAAATTTAATAATTTGAATTATTGTATGCAAAAACTATAAATTTTGAGCATGAACAAAATATAAAAAAGTATTAATTAAGATTATATATTATATAATGTAATATAATTAACCAAAAATAAAATTCAGCTGCAAAAATCCATTATTAATTATTATAAACATCATTAATTTAGTTTAACATCCTATTAAATGTATTATACTGTTATAAGTCAAACGATACAAAAGTATACAACTTTTTCTCTCTATAAAGCATTGAAGTCCTTTAAAATCATATAATTATTTAAACTACATCTATTTGTATGTAAAATATCAAACAGTTTGTTGGTACTGTGCTAATAAATTTTCAATTCCAATATTAAACAAATTTGTTTTTAACATTAAATAATAACATATTTTATTTTATTTATTTTAATCAGTATTTATTATTTACCATGAAATAAATTGAAATATATCTCCTACCTAATAAAGTATAGGAGTTATATATTAAGTCAAATTATTTAGAAGCCATCTTTACATATTATTTATTTATTTCATTACAGCATGATACATAATATTGACATATTGTACATTTTCAAAAATAAATTCATAAAATAATATTGTACGTAATTGTACCTTTACACGTTTATTACATTATCATAACGTTCTTTGATCTGACAATTTATTTTATAAGGTTGTTTATTAATTTTATAGTAAAATTATTCAATTATTCCAGAGATACCTAAATTATACTATAATTATCTTTATGCATGCACAACACGTTTCTTTAAAAAGGTCAGATAAAGATGCCCACACTAAGACATGTAATCCAAGTATGACAATAAATCATATTATAACCAAAAGAAACCAAATGAAATCAATCATTTGAACTAATGTTTGTTTTTGAATCAAATATAGGTATAGGTATAACAGGTATATAGATTAAACTGATGCTACACTATTTTTGTTAAATGTGGTGTATTGTGGTGTAAAATATCTTTGAATTTTAATCGATTGATGTAACGTGAACGACCTATAAATATACGCGTATTTTAAATTTCGAGCGTTAAAGGTTTTAAAAAGATCTAGTACGATTATCATTTTATTTTAGTTCTATCAGACATTAATTATTTCTATAATAAAAAAGCACAATAAACGTGCATTATATCTCTAAATTAAAAATTGAATTCAGATATTATTGTGTATGCCTTAAACACTTATTTATAAAATATATATTAATTAAAAACGATATTAACTTAATTTTTCTTTATTTATAATATTAATTAAAAAATATATTTTAAATTATTATTTTGTATATCATTAACTTATTTATAAAACATATATAATACAATATATTCTATAATTATTTTAGAATACATTTTTTAGAATCCCCTTGAAACTAGTATTACACTTAATAGGTAAAGTGTTTTACTCTGGATAACTCGAAATAAAATTAATAGTTTTTCGTTATATCGAATACATAAATAATATTTTTATCATTTTTACAGTTTTACAAAACCTTTTGGTTATTAGAATATTTAACAAAAAAATTACAAATATTTAAAAAATAAATAATTTATTCATTATTTTGATTTATTAATATGTATGTAGTTTTAGTACTTTAAGTATTCAAATCATGCATTTTAAGCATTTTAATAATTTTAAGAATTTTAATAAAACTCAATATCTCGAAGTTTTCAATACCTCGAACTTTTTCCTCTTCTCTTTGAAATTCGACATATCTATAACGAAAATCAACTGTATTAAAAAACTAATTTAATTCTTAAAAAAAATAAATTTTTATCTCAATGAATCGTTGAGTTTCATTGTTCAACATAAATTAGCACTATTGGACCTTTTTCAGTTTGCAATGTTCATCTTGATTTCAATGACATTTTTTAATTCTATTTTCATTTTCGTATTGACAAGCATAGATCGATCAAAAGATTAATATCAAGTTATATATTTATTATAGTTGAGTACCTAATGTATTTTTTTTGTTTTAGACATGGTTTATCGATCACCGGAACAATATTAATCAATTCAACCGTGAAAAAATAATAAGAAAATGTGCGAATATGATTGACAGTCTTATAAAATGGTGCGTTGGTAGAGATTTTATAATATATTATATCAGTTATCATTATATATATTTTGTATACATTAAACATAATACATAACGAAATTCGAAAATACTAAAAATGAAACTTAGCATATGATTTGGTATCATTGTATTTATATTTCATCATAATGCAAATTAAGCATAACAAATTTCATTTTATCTAAAAATAAAGAATTTATATTATTGTATAATGAATGAAAAAAGTCACTTTATGATATTTAAAACATTAAACGACAACAATATTTTTGTATCGAATTTCATAATATGTTAATAAATACTAAATTATGTTCTAATGATAACAAATTATCGTAGATAAAAACAAATGTAAAACAAGCAAAAACGACATGTTCAGAAAATCTGAAAATAAACAAAAGAATAAAAGTTAATTTATGCGCGTTTGCCATTCATGCCAGATAAAAATATGTACAATATTATTCAGAGTAAAATTTCTAGTAAAACATAAAACGCATTCAATTTTTTATACCGTAGTAAATAATATTTTTTAACGACATCGCGTGTGAGTTATACATATATAATTATTATGGTTACAATCCCGCATTACTCAACCGACATGTGTTCCAACTACAACAAACAGAATAGAAAAGGATCTGCTTTTGGCAGAATTTTAAAACATAGTAATTCTCCGATGTGGATAATGTGGAATGTTGGCTGAAAAACAATATTCGCAGTACTCGAGTGTGTCCTACACATACTCGTAGTAAAGCCGACTTACTTGGCCGAGCAAATGGCAATAATACTCGTAATAACAAAAATATCAAAACCGATCGAGTCTATATTAATTATAATAAATAAATAAATATACGTAGTTATGTCATTATGTGTATCGTTCGTGTGATTAAAATGTATTATTGCCAATCTGTTTGGCCGATCTCTTCGCAACAGTCATTTCAATCATTTTATCTAAACTTATTATTTTGGCTACCGTCAACGCTAAAATTAAACAAGCGTAGCCGATTGGTTAAGTAGCGACAAATCACTGTGCCGTGTCACTCGTCATCTCGTTATGCCCGGCGCATCACACGCATTTTTCAAACGCTCTCGAGTCTCGGCAAAAGCACTGTGTGCTTGTCATACGCCATTATCAAACATTTGTATAGGTACCTGTCACGCGAATATCGTGACGTAAAGTGTTTCGGACGTTTTTACTTTACCACGCACACACACAATATACCTACCATTATATTATTATGTGGTGCAATATCATGTTATATTATATTATTATGAGTACGTCGAAAAAATAAAAAACAATGCACCATTCAAACTGCATAAAAACGTTTGAGGGTTGAAATAATCATTTTTATCATGTCTTATAATGCCAGTTTGTGTACTAAGGTTCGGATATATAATAATATAATACGGGAAAACACTTTGGTGGGATTTTGATTTAAATTTTCAACAAGTTACGCGACTCGTTGCCGGTAAAGATATTATTATTTTATACAATATGTATAATATACGACACACGACGAAACCAATGGCCACACGTATAGTCTGTGCGGTTTTATCGTTTGTAAATATTATATTGTTCACTATAAAATAATAACGACAATATACGACTCCGCGTCCGCCTTGATTCGACTCCTCTAAACGCAAGCTTTCGAAATAGAGAACATAAGAATGGAGAAGGGATTACGGAGATTTAACCCACCTTAAATGATTCTCAGAAATAAAAACCTCTACGTTTGAAGAGTATTACTGTTTTATACCTAACTTTGTATAATGTTGAAACGATTTATTGTTAATTTAAAATTGGATTCTGCTTCACTTGTATGTTTGGGATCAATAACAAGTTTTTATACTTGGCACGGTTTTATTTATAATGGTCTTCAATAAAAAGTTAAGATTTTATGCAATTATTATTTTTTTGTTATTCTAGAAATATTAATATATCATGCCAATTCCCTATTAATCTGTAATTTACATTTTCATGTACCTATTATTAGTATTTGTTTTATAATTGTACATTAGATAATATTTGTGGGAGGGGTTCCGGGTTATGCATTTTGTCTTTTTTAATAAATATGCAACTCCGAGTGTAATGCTGACCAAAAAATGTCCGTCGGAAACCTAAATCCGTTCATATTGTTCTAAATGGGTCTTTTATAGTTGAATGATGATAATATCATCGAAAAAAAAAAACAATTTAAAAATCGTTTCCAGTTACACATGTAATACGATACTATCGTACATTTGTGGAGATGAAAAATGTGATAGGTACCGGTCGATAACTTTGTTGGACATTTGTAGATTGGTATAGATATAAAAATCGGGTTTGGGCATAACCATATTATTTCTGCACACCACTTATATAAATTGCGAAGATTTATCAGTTAAAAACAAAAATGGGCAGATATTTAATCAAAATTCGTATGAAAAAAATATATTGAAATTGAAAACTGGATAGGTGTCAAAATAAACATATATATTTGAAGTAGGTATCTAAAAAAAATGCTGGTATTCAAATTTTAGTTGTGAGACATTTAAGGGAAGCATCAATTGACCACAGTTATTTACTAACATGTGGGACTATCCTCAACCCTATAAATATTTTCATATTTTAGAAATTTGATTTTGAACTCTTCATTTTCTCAAAAATAATAATAATAATGTGCTATACATACTGAGTACTAACATCTCTAATATATCCTTTGTTTAATGATATAAATTAATACAACTATAGCTGTGAACATCTAATCGAGTTGAATATGTGGTCATAGATATTTATAGTTATAGCTTATTATATAATATTTATATTAGATTAGGTATTTTAAATAATATTCAAATAACGGACTAATATGGTTTAGTCTGAGCATATTTTCAAATTATATTGTTTGATATTATATGATCTTATATTATATTTAAAACATACCTTACTTTGTATACATAAACCTTCCCGACAAAGGAAATGGTGCTCAGACGCATTATTGAGCATAAGACGTTATTTTTATTTTTATTTATATTATACAATATTTTAATTCTTGTCAATAAATTCTATATTATTATATTTCTATTACTTATTCTTGTACGATTACTGTCAATAATATCTTTAACATGTTTGTAGAAAAATCATATGAAGACTACTCTGAATGTTTTATAAAAGGTATAAGACATATTTATTTATGAACACATATATTAGGTACCTATACACCTTTAACTATATATATAATGAATAATCCTCAGAGATTTTCGTATTTACTTTCCATCAAAATATCTTATATTGTTTAGAGATAAATATATGTTATGAGTAAAAGATATTAAGCTAATGTTATTGAATTTAATAATATGTATTTACATAAACATATTAACAACTTAAGAATATTACATCATTTTACATTCACTAAAACATTTACTATTCATGTTATGTTAGCTAATAATTACTTATTTCTATATTTTTAAGCGTAGAATATTTAAAAACATTTACGCACCTGAATTGTGCTCGACAAAATTTTAAGATTATGTTAGAAAAATATTAAGTTTAATCTACTGTTTATCTACTGTATTGGCTTAAAATTATTTATGGAATAATGTGTTAATTAAGAAAAATAAATATTTCTGAAGAATATATATAATATATTTATTATAAAAATTTCATTTTTTCTTTCCCCAGTGACTTTTAAATATAATCACTCCAAAAACTAGTTTCAGCAGGTTACTTTAACAATAATATATAATATTAATTAATATAATACATTGCAAAGACCAAATAAACTGATTTATTCGGTTTAATAATATCTGCAGTTAAGCGTAATTGATACTGATTTGCATTGTGAGTGCAGTAAATAGTAATAAAACTAAACCATACTAAGTATATGATTCGTCTTCCGATTAACGTTGTGCTATTGTGTCGTGAACTCGTAACGATATAATCACTACATAGGTACCCATCTCGGGCCGTTACAAAGACTACATTAAACGTAAACAGTATTGTACGAAAATTCCTATTATTGTCGTTTTCTACATACAGAAACTATCACAAGGGTCGATCAGTAAGTCGCTTTCCCGTCAGATACTTCCGTAATCGTTTTAGATAGCAGTGAACAAATTACGTTAAACATTATGGAATATTTAGGGAAAAAATCATTTAATTTGATTTATATTAACACGAGGGATTTTTTTCAGTTTATACGCCGAGATAATGTAAGTCGTTTATTGTAATGGATAATAAAGCTGTACATTTTAAATACCTACAATTAATCATGATAAATTATATTTTATAATAATAATTATAAAATTATGAAGTGAAGTTTTTGACTTCACCGACAAACGATATTATATAATATCGAAAACATATAATATTATTATGTTTATCGGTAATTGGATTATAACGAACTAATCAATGCCATAGATATTTGTGTGCCCCGGTGAAAATTGGTCTAGGTGCCCCATAAATTTAAACGCTATTAGTGGGTCTCTTTAGTCACTACAAAGCATAAAACATTTTAGTTTTAGCTTTTAAAATTGCGCATTTGCTCATCAAATGTGTTTATTCTAACATAAAATTATAATAGATAATTTTAGTATTTGGTATGTAACTTATTAGAATGCCATTTTATTAAACATTAAAGTAGATATCAAACGGTCAAAATTTACCTATAAATTGTATAATTACTTAATTAAAAAGCCATTTATAGTATACCATTTACAAATACAATTATTAAAATAAATGTATCCGGAGACTAACAAATTTACACAAGTTTTATACAATTTAATTTAATGTAATATCAAAGAAATAAGTTAACATCTAAAACGTTATGAAGTACATTATTACAGTAAAACCTCGATAAGGCGGAATCGCTTGGGACCATGCAATTTTCCGTGTTAACAGGGTTTCAGTTTTGACGGGGTTCAAAAAAATGAAATTTGAAAAAAAGCACTAATGAAATTTTCCGTATTACCAGGGTTTCCGTTTTACTTAAGTTCGGTCTTATAGAGGTTTTACTGTGTAATAATGACTAGATTAAATTAAATATTCACTGTTCGGCTATAGCGTTCATCATGAATACACGTACACTGCATCGTATCGTATTCCTTCCGTTATCGCTGTGCGCGCTCATTAATAATTTATTACGATCACTATATTGGCTAACAGTTCCAATTTTATAATAACATCATTATGATGAACAACGTTCAGGAAACTGGTCCCGCTTCGCTACACCAAAACCCACAAAACAAAATTTGTCATCCTCGTCATTTTCGCCAAGTCAAAATGACAAAAAAACCAAAGTTACACTAAACCGTTTCGCCCTACTCGCCACTAATGACACCAACGACGTAGCAACAACTACGCCCTTAATCAACCTCAAGGAAGATCCTGTGAACTCGCCTCGCATTGAACGAGACAAGGGGCTTCCAGCTCCACCAATCCATGTTAAGAACATAAAAAACTACTCGGCTTTCAATAAAGTATTAACCAACATCACCGACCCAAGTGGCTTTACCTGTAGGTCAACGCTGTCATACATCATCATACAACCTGCAAATAGGGAATATTTCAATAAAATCATTGACCACTTACAAGAAACAAATGCTAGTTTCCATTCATACATCCCCCCCGTCACCTTCGCCCATACAGGGTAGTTATCAGAAATCTACACTTTTCCATCTTAAGTAATGATATTTCTAGTGCCTTAGCTGAGTTAAGACACTCAGTTAAACACATATACAATGTAAAGAATAAAAACAAATGTCCTTTACCTTTATGGATATTTTAATACAAGACAATAACAAAGATGCTCTGACATCAAGTTTCTACTCAATACCAAAGTTTCGATTGAGAAACCTCATAAAAAGGTACGTGGCCCACCAAAATGTTACAACTGTCAACTTTACGGACACACGCGAAACAATTGCTGCCACGAACCTAAATGCCTTAAGTGTGGTGGTAATCACCCCACGAACGAGTGCTCCAAAGACAGCCATAGCCCTTTGCACAAAGGAACACACTGCAAATTTCAAGGGATGCCCAATTTACAAAAAACAGTCCCAAGAGTCCGTCCAGCCAAGGACTCTGATTCCAACGCCCAGTCCAAGACCAAACATACGGAAACCACAAAAATTCAATTATCACACACGGAGAATAATATCGCCCGACACTATATCAACTTTTATTTCAAACTTAAACCCATTAATTGGTCCCCTTATCTCCCTCCTCACGTCAGTCCTAAACGCACTTAAAGCTAATAGAAGTATTCCATAATCTTATCTCTTTTCCTTTTATGATTATATTTATAAATATCCTCATTAACTCTATTCAAAAACGTCAAATTGTATTCCTAATAACAATCTTAATTATTTTACCAAAATATTAATTATTTATTATCAATATTACTTATGTTATAAATATGTTACTTATAAATTTTAAAATTGTCAAAATACTTGTAATAACACCCAGTGTGTTGAAACATTTTAAGTTATAATAAATGAAAAAAAAAATATTCAGTATTTAAAATCACTAGATCACTAATGTTAAAGATTGTATTATATTATATTCATATACTATACACAGTCACACATAACAAATTAAAACAAAATACATGATATTATTTTATAAAAACTAATACATGATTTAAATTTTATTTTGTACAAATTTCAAAAACAAAAATTTTATTGAAATACACATTATTAATAATTGTAGATATGATGGCTACAACATTATATATTTTTGTTTTAAACTATCTATACATATAAAATCCAAATGCCACTCACTCACTGATTGCTGTATCTCAAAAACTACGCAACGTGCGGACTCGAAATTTGGAATAGAGGTTCTTCTCATATTTTCACCATGCAATATGAAAGGATTTTCAAAAATGTGGAGTAATTAACAATTAAACTCACCGCCAATACGTATTGTGCGGCACGGCGGCCAGCGGGTTTCCAGCTACCTGCCCTATCCTTTTTGTCCGTCGTCGTCGTGTAGATAAGAATAATTGTTCTGAGAAGTTTATCGATAAAAATAATCTCATGCATCGCGCGTACACCAATACTATTGTTCTATGCCAATACTCCTATTATATAATCGAACGATAAAATGCACACCGATAACATAAATCAGTACACATACAAATTCTATTTATTAGTTATCTCTGTATTGCCTTGCCACGGTGCCTATACACTAAACACGAATATTTCATTTGCACTCCGTACTACCAACAGTTCGGACACGCGTAACATAGAAGTAATGGATAGGAAATTATGCAGGATCATTGGAAGGTCGATTACAAGTGGCAGCCTAAGCTCTTACAAATTTTCGAGGGTACATGATGACGATGAATCGTCCATAAGATTACTTACCATTAATAGTTAATTTTAATTGTATTAATAAGTAAGTTGTTAATTTATTATACCATCTCGTTAAATGCTTGATTTATTTTTTAAAATTAATTTTCCATCTATACAGAGTGTCCCGCGGGGATTTACCTATTGCGATATCTCCTGAAATAATGGAGATATCATAATTCTGGTTTTTTAATAAGATTCACAGGAACAAAAACTACAGATATTTTATGTTTTGGTAAAAAAGTTAAAAAATGTATTTTTTTATTTAATTATTTAAAAAATAATTGAAGATAGCCATTTTGTAAAGTTTTTTTTCTAAAAATATTGACGTTTTAACATTTTAATTTCATCAATTTCCTGATTTTTAATATTTTTTCTAGTTAAGAAATAAGATATTACGTTTATTTTACGTTTATTGCGAGCCACACTGAAACCCGTTCACCAGCCGTACGAGCACCCGGGCCACGTGTTTGATACAATGATACAACTATGGCAATATCGTATTAAATAATTCGCAGTTTTTTTCTTAACTAGAAAAAATATTAAAAATCAGGAAATTGATGAAATTGATGAAATTAAAATGTTAAAACGTCAATATTTTTAGAAAAAAAACTTTACAAAATGGCTATCTTCAATTATTTTTTAAATAATTAAATAAAAAAATACATTTTTTAACTTTTTTACTAAAACATAAAATATTTGTAATTCTTGTTCCTGTGAATCTTATTAAAAAACCAGAATTATGATATCTCCATTATTTCAGAAGATATCGCAATGGGTAAATCTTCGCGGGACACCCTGTATATTTTTATGTCAGTATCTCGTAATTTAATATGATACGAATAATATGGATAAAGTAATAAAGTCCAACATGAAAAATAATTTTCATGAAAGCAGTTAAATGTATTATTTACGTAGTTTCATAAATACAGATAGTTCTAAGCATCGGTCCATGTTTTTACTCGTGATTTTCTAAAAGCTAAATTTTCTATTTTGTTAAACATAATATCATCAATTATGTATTTTCTAAGACCATTCCAAAACAAAGAACCAATAAATTAAAAATAATGTTCATTAGATTTCGGGTGAATGATGTTTTAATGGAAAATGATAATGTAATAAATTTTTTCACATTTGACAAAGATGTGCTTAACTATGAAAATGTTTAGGCATATTGTATATATTTATAAATTATAATATCTGTAAGTAATAGCTAGGTATGTATGGACAACAATTTTAGCATATAAAATTCTTTTAGAGTTTTATGCCACGCCTTAAATTTGTATAAAATCAAACATTTTTTATAAACCAAAATTATTTATTTTATTAATTATATTATTATGTAAAATAATAATATATAGTTTAAATAATATTTATATACAAAGCATGTACATGTTTGTACGTTGTACAATACACAACGAAAACATAATAATAATACGTGAAAATATATTAATTTTAATTTTATAAGTTTTAAATTAAATATGAATATTTCAAACTATAAGTTTAATTATCAAAATTTAAAATATTTTAATTATTATATTGTTCTTGGTTAAAATATTTAACGATTTTTTAAATATATTTAACTTTAGAGTTAAGAAACTAAATTATTATTATAGACTTTAAATTTTACATTATCGTTATGAAATGTATTATTACATTATAATATTTTTATCTTTTTATGGAAAATATATTTCCTCAAATTATGAATTCATTATAATGTACGACAGCAAGCTATTTTAAAAGTTCAACTTTCTCAATTTAGTTATAAAATAAATGCAATATTTTTTTCCCTTTTCCGAATGATTGAATATAAGTTTGACATATTCAATAATTCACAAAAGCATGAAAAAAATATAGAATGAGGCTTTACACATTTCTACATAACTTGTATAAATCTAAAACGAATGTATAAAAAGTTATGTACGATGATATTTTGTCTATAGATGGAAATAGAACCGGATATCTATGTTAGGTAAAGTCAGGGGAGACTTTGAGACTGCGTCTCCCCAAGAATTATAACATCGCAATAAAACTAATTTTTAATTTATTTTTAAATATTTTCTTATAGGTATTTGTGTAATCCATGTAGGAATAATCCACTTTTGTCAACTATATTCTATATATATATATGTGTGTGTGTGTATAAATATTCTCTTCGTCGTGGTGTGTGTATACGTTTATACGCATACGTTCTAAGAAAATAGCACTAGGTACACAATTCTTGGAATTAACGATAATGATTAACGACGGACAATGAGGTCGTAATACGAATGAGACAGTCGATCAACAGTCTCCAGTCTAATATTATAGATGGCATATAAAAGTTCTGAGGGGGAATCACAGTGATAATGTTTTTTGTATAGAGTCCGTGAGACTAGTCTCATTAGTAATATTTTCCATTGCCCATTAGTATATACGTAACCGGTGTGTATATTTGTAAGTGCGTCGTAAGCTGACCGCGTTTTTAATAAATTCAAAAATATGGAATTAAAACATTGTCCTTTAGATGAGTTATTGGACAAAGATTTTCATTTATTTACTTATGATAAAAAATGTAAATTAAAAAACAATAAGCCTACTACATATTTAGCCATTGAATATAAAGACGGAAAATTTACCCGTAAATTTCAAACTAGTTGGTATAATAAATTTACATGGCTTAGTGGCTATGATAAACGCAACAAACAATGCAATTTATCTATATTTGTTCAGTAGTTCAAATTAATAATTTATAATGAAATTGAATAAATTATCTATCAAAAATATAGATAACTATATTCGGAATTATTTAACAAATTTAATCAGTTACAGCATTGACTAAAATACTAATATTTTAAGTAAAAATGTATATAAATAGCTAATAGTTAAACAAAAGTTAAGTCTCCCAGTAAATTTTATTCACGCACCGCTACTGGGTAAAATAAATATAAAATTGAATAATTATGATTAAAAAAAAAAATTCATATTATAAACAAATGAATTAGATATTGAAAAACTGATTTGTACATAGATCTACAGGGTAATTATCGTAACAGTAAATATTGATCTCGAGAAGTATTAATGATTTTGAAAAAAAAATTATTATACATAAGAATTTTAATTTTTTATATACACTAATTATGAATTGATGAATAGATGGGCGTTACGTTCTTGAAAAAAAATTTATATATTTTACTTTTTAATGTTTATATTTTTTTAAGTATTTAACTTATTTAATGAAGATAATATACATTATTAGTTTCATGTATTCTAAAGCTATCGATTTATACAATTCTATATAATCGATTTTCGAACAAAAATTAATTAGTTATAGATTTTAGATTAACTTTGAAATTAATTCTAGATGCTTTAGAAGATTTAGTTTTAAATATTGTTATTCAAAAAAAAACAATGGTAAAATAAATTAAAATTTATTTGATTATTTTAAAACGATTTCAAGGTTTTTTTTTAAAAAAAAATACTATTTTCAACAATTTAAAGTATTAAATGTGAGTTGTTACAAAAGCCAGGGTATACACAATGTGTACTATCTACGTGACGTATTGATATGACTCTTCACTTTCGTAGTTATTAATTTACTATGGATTTTGAAATGTGGTTTCCAAGAAATTCCTTTTATGAATCTAGTGATACTATAAATATATTTTCCATACACTTTTATCCACAGACATAACATTTTTTATTAAATAAAATGCAATTAATTCTATTTAAAAATTTATCTTTTAAATATTTCAATCTAATTGAACAGTGCGCATAAAAATTAAGGATAAGTAAATTTAAATTTATGCATTTGGTACATTTTATATGATAATTAAGTTTATAAGCTTGATAGTTGATTATACTTTAATCGGAAACTATAATTAATAAAATCAATTTTAAATGTTTTTCAAACAATCCAAATCCAATTTTATATAACTATAATGTTTTTGTTTGTTAAATATTGAAAATTGGTTATGATGATTAGTGAAAACAGGTCTCATCCATGTTTTATTCTGGACGAGACTATGGGAGGATATATAATTAGGTTGAATAATAAATTATTTTGTTTGGATAATATACTATATATCTAAAAATGTCCGAGTGAATTGTAGAGCAATTTTACTATTTATAATAATGTTAAACTAATTATTACTTAAAATCTGCATTGCTAAAACTTAATTATTATGAAAAAAATTAAAATTAAAAATTAGTAGATAAGTTAGTATCACCATATTATTGTATATTAGGTTTCAAGTAGGTCACTATTATATAGATCTGTAAAATTTGAATTCGATTAAATCAATATATACGAAAAACAGTTTTTAGTGAAGGCGGTCTGTTGGCCTATTTATATCACTACATTAAGTATATTTTATGACATATTTGAGTGGGTATACCTATTTAAGTATTGCGCGTTTATTATATTATTAGTATTTAATTTATTATTATTATAATATAAATTTATACAATATTACATCGAATTATACAACTCAAAATTTAATAACATATTTTTGTAAATACCGTAAAACAGTAAAAATATATTCATAATACTTATAAATAGACAATATTTTAAAATAAATCATGTTATTTTGTATAATAAAGTTCACACTAGTATAAAATACATAACATTTTAAGTTCCCACAAATAATGTTTTCTAATCATAACAAAAAATAATTAATAAATTGTTATAATTCCAATTGAACTAGTTATGAGGTATCTTTTATTCAATTTTTAAAACAGATACAAAAATAAAAGATTCTAAAATGTTTAACTAAAAGATAGTTTATAAACTTTTTGTAATTTTAACAAATTTGGTCCAAATTCAAAGTTTAAGATATATATATTAAAAAAATGTGCTTATATTTATTTTTAATATTCTTGTATTATTCTACAGATATATGAATATATTTTGTGGGATATTAATAATATTATATAAAAGTTTCATGCATTTTTACCCGATAAATAATTTTAATCGACGTTTATAAACATTTTTTTTAAATTCTCGTGGAAATCATAACACAAAAAGTGTTGAAAAAATTTGAGAATTTGATCAATAAAAATGATAATATTATATTATAATTTAGTAAAAATTGCAAGTAGGTATCTATTGTTATTATTTTTTTTTCGAAATACAACAATTATAAAAAATTATTTAAGATGAAATAATTATTTTATAGATGAATACCGAATGTTGTAAATATTTGAACTTGAAATGCTCATAAAAAATTCGGGTTTCCTGTAGAATTTTTTTTACATAAAGGTTCAACAACTAATACTAATCAAACTTAAACTAAAACTTGTATTAATTTTTTAAATCTTTAGTACGCATATAAATATAAATTTTTTATGGATTTCTAACTGCAAATGTTAGATTAGGTTAACTAGTTTTCTCAATTTTTATAAATATTGTCAAAATGTAAATTTTAAGTGCTTATAAAAAAAATATTGTTATTATAGATTATTGTTTTCGATATATTTTAATTGATAAATTATTATAATGTTTTGAAAATTCCACTCTAAATAAGAAATAATAAAATAAACATTTGGTAAAAAATGCAAGTATCTACAGTTATCTGTTTTCAAGCTCAACAAAATTAATTTTTTTCAAAAATTGGATTTACGTAAAAATTTACGTTTTTTTGAATTTTTTGTTTGTTTTTTCCAATTAAAATATAAGTTCTTGAAAATTTTAAGTTTGAGTTCTTTAAAGTACAAACTAAATTCAGTTTTATATCTAAAACCTCCCTTATATGGATGTTGTCGTGCACTTACAAAAAAAAATAAAGAATGAAAATAAATACATTCATCACTCTGCTCAGAATGTAATAGGTACTTCAAAAAATTATATTTTTTTATTTAAATATAAGCAGTCGATATAATAATATTTTCTATCGTTTACGTTCTAGTTGTAAATAATCACAGTTTTATATAATATGGTTCGGAGCAATAAAATAATATTGAGTAGGTATTATACATTTGATAATTACATATACCAATCGCGTTATTAGTTACAACCTATTGGCTACTTGTTAATAAATCACGGTAATCAGAAAAAATAACAACTAGGACTCAGCTAGAAGGCGGCATAGCTTCTCGTTTTCCCTATATTTTCGGGGATAGAAGTAAAGAAACATAACATATTTGTATTTTTAAATCGATATTCTCCATTCGCTGTAAATTTTGGTAATAGATTTTGAACGCTCATTAAGATTGTAACTTTGACAAAACACTTATTTCTTAGTCTTTTTACATCAAAGAAAAAATACGTTGGAGACTTCACCCATTTAATCACAAATATAACGTCCTCATTCATTTTACATTAGACATTATTTTAGCTATGTCACCCTAATATAATATAATTTTTCATGAAAAATTATAGCAAATAATACATTATTTGAACTTGTATTTGAAATCACTATCGATTTTATAATAACTATAAAGTATAATAATAATTTTGGAAATATACATACCTACTAAATAGAATAATTTAAATAAAATCAATTATATTTATAATACTAATTTATTTTAAAAACATATACAATATAGGCACATATTATATATATTATAATATTACATAAATATCCCAGGTGATCTTTTTATACTGACAAATACTTTCCTATATATTTAATTTAATTTAATTTAATTTATATTACTTTAAAACTTATATTACTTTTTACTAGAAAAAAAAATACAATTGAATAAATTACCATATTTTAATAATTAAATACTATAAAATAAAAATGTAATAGTTTGTTTTTGTTATTTACTAATAGTCTTAATAAAAATGTAATAAATATTTAAATAATTTAAAACAATATATTTTATAAAACTTTTCTGATCTACTTATTTAAACAAATGTTTACAAACAACGATTTTGAATAAGGTCTAAATGAACAAATTAAACTTTTTTCACAGTTTAAAATTTTTTTATACAACTTAATTTGTATACTAATATATTATAATATATAAGTTAGGTATTATATTTCATCCACCTTATCTGAACAACTACTCTTGTGGCCAAAATTCTTTTGACATGTTTTAAGAATGGATTAATTTAAGTATTATGTTAAGACAATAAAATATTAAAATTGGTAATTAAAATGTATTAAGTATACCTACCTCAATCTCAAAACATTTAGGGTTAAGACACAGTTTGCTTTTAGAAATAATTCATTCTAAATAAATATTTACAATCAATTAATAATCTATATTTCTACGTGCTCTGTATCTTATAATAAATATAATTCATAAAAGTACTGCCACGCAGACTTTAATATTCAAATAATCAATTAAACCTCAGCCGGAAACTCGTTAGGCCTAATACTGAATAATACAATAAAAGAAGGAATCACACCTTGTGATTTGGGAAATGACCCAATACCATGTTAATTTTATAACAGAAATGTATTGTAGGTCTATAATCAACGACAGCGATAGAATAGCATTTCTAGGAAACTGGCGCAACGGTTGTGGTTGACAAGCTCGAGTGTGGGTAGAGCGTCATCCGGACGCCATAATCTAGTAGGATCATCGCACGTACGCAAAAACGCGAGGAGGCATAAACACCATGGGAACACGACGGTGCGTATCGCTTGGCTAGAAGGGATATGAACCAAGTACAGTGGGAAATGCACCTATATAGGAGAGCCCGAGATAGGACTTTTTCAGGCGTGATTTACAAGAGCAAACACATTCATGCCAATCCATGTTATGATTTTGTCATTCAGACTTCGAATTATTTTCAATTAAAAAAAAAAAAACACAGAAAATGTTACGACTTTTCATTTAACCGCAACTACTGCACAGTTCCATACAACGATTGGTTATATGTGGCCCACTACGAGTTACCTTTTAATAGTCAATAGACAAGTATTACAATTTAAAACACTCGCAAAATACAATTTTCATTAAAACGAATAGGTATATTACATGAAAATAAAACCTAAAACGAATGCTTTTTAAAACATATATACAATTTTATTCATAATACATCTTAAAACGTGTATAGTATTATAATGTGATTATATGCCCTCTGTGTACTTGTATATCTAAATCTAGTGGATTATGGTAGTATAAGCACAATTGCAATATAATTAAAAGTACAGGTGTGATTTTTATAAGGAATAGTACACTGTTTGTTTTAATAAATAAATAATTTTACTCGACCATATCGCCAACAATTGTTTGTGTTTGTCTTCCATTTTATAATGAAAATAAAATTATAAATATACGAATATGAATATAATTTATAATGTTATAAAGTATAGAAAATCATATAAGAAAACGATTTTTTTTTAATGATCATTCAGTTTATCAGTTCAGTGGAGCATACAATTTTCAATGAAAGGCGTATAGTAAAGCTAAAAACAACTGGCTTGGTGACAACTCATACACCACGTAAAGTAAATATGGGAAAGCTCGCCTACCTCGTGTTATCATTACAAGTACACTGAATAACCATATTTATTTTACATATTATAGGAAGATCAGTTTGTAATCTTAACAGTGTACAACCACATTGTATTCGATAGAATGAATATAATGAATAAATATGAACGAATTTTAACTTACTCAATATAAGTAAATATGCATGAAGTTTATGAATCTAATATAAATTTTAATATATATATGTATATATTATATATTTTAAGTAGAAAACCTCTTAGATGAACAATTGTAGGTGTCGAGTGTACCTTGTCCGTGAGTAGGTACTATAATAGATGTGTTAAATTTGAATTCAATGATAAATCATTGTATGCAATGAAAAACATTTCTGAGCCAACACGGTTTAATTTTTTGGTTACAAAAAAATTATTTTAACAAATGTTAGTACTTTTTTCCCTGACTATTTTAAAAAGTACTTAGAGTTTTCAATTTTGACCTCTCAAAAGTATCAACTAGATTTAATTTGCGACTAAAAATCTACCTCGAATATGTTGGTAAGATCATTTTTTACACTAGAAAAAAACGTGTTTTCAGACACATAAATAAAAAAATAAATAAAAACCCACATCATTGTAAAATCAATACATTCTTCGCTTTGCTTAGTATGTCACCTTACAAATCTTATGTTTTCTTTTTTTATTAGTATTTATTAAATTAGTCCAATAAAGATAACGTATGTTTATACTGAGAAATTTTCTGAAAATAGCAATAATATTTTAAATAATATCAAATAGTTTTTAAACTATTTAATAACTCGAATTTATCAACAACAAAAAAAAAAATTATTAATTTTTATAGTTTTGAGTTAAATTGTTAATATACCAACTAATATCTGAGTATCTAACAATCCAAAATGTAAATAAATGTTAATTATTAAGATAGTTGTTTAGCATCGATAAAAAAATATAAATGTTCAAGCTTTAATAGTTTTATGGAATATTTACTGTATTAAATCTAATTCATTATAAAACTACATACATAATCCTACTTTAATATATATCCAGATACACGTAGGGGCTAAAGTTACCCTTAAGATACTATTTCTAGGATACTTATTTTGTTTGTATAAGTTAATTTACAAAAAAGTGTATACCTCTAACATCAGTGCTTAAATATTTTATATGTTTACCTATGGTTTATCAATTTTTAAAACTACAAATATTTAATTTATATTTATATTTGCATACATTTTGTTTACCTTCTTTTTCTTTATACTACTACTATAGTATATGATTTTATTATATCTACAGTATATTATTATAATAATTTAATATTTTATACGATATTAACTCCGTTAATAATTGCTGTTATAATGTAACTGACATAATAAGGCTAATATCTAGAAAAACTGTTGTCATTACAATTATAATTATCTCGTGTATTAACTAAAATCTATGATTAGTTTAGTTAATTCTCAAAAGTTAATAATGAAGAAAATAATTAATGGTTTATTATACCCCTTGTAATAATAAGGCATTACAAATTGTGTCCGCGGTAATTTTTATATTATTAAGCGTCATACTTTATTTTTACTTAATAAAATTAGTTGATAAAAAAAAGTGAAATGTAATGTTCATTATTAAATATTTAGATACATCGGCATTATTCCATGGATGGTATTATATTTTTATTTTATTTATATATAATGGTTATTACTGTCTAAATATTGTCACGAGTCTAAAATTATAACTTTTTTTATACCTCTTAATCGTGGAATTTTTATAATTCTATTGATTAAACTTTATTTAACATTTTTTAATATTCTGAAATTTATATTTTAACAACATAAAACAAATAAAGGAAAATGGCATTTAACCTATTAATTTTTAACGAAGTAAAATAATATATTTATAGGTACTTTATTTATTGAGACGAGTTTAATGCATTAAGAGAATGCCATAAATTATTACTAAAATAATTTTTTTGAAAGTATTTTGGTAATTATCAAAAACCTAATTAGGTACATTATTAATGCATAAACATTTATGCAAACGGAAAAGGTTTTTAAGGGCCAAAAAAAACTTAAATTATATATTTTGCGCGGTATATCGAGAAAATTGGGTATTTTATAAAAATCGTTATTTCGATTTTACGACAGCTATAATAGTACCTACGCACAGTAGTAAATTACGTTTCTAAACACGCGCTCATATAAAAAAAAAAACTATCAGATCTAGAAAGACTTTGTCCATTAGATCTTTTATATACTACCGGCGTGGTACTAATTCAATCATTATTAAAATCAATAGTTAGATCTTATAGCATATATGATATGCTTAATTTATTTTTTATGATATATTTCGTTAGCTTTTAAAAACGATGTCGAAATTTCTTCGAATTTTATCTGTACGGTACATATTTATTTTCACTTACTTTTTCTTTATTTCGTTAATTTTTTTTCCTCCCCGATTTGTAGCCAAGACGATCGTCATACATCTGCGGTTTTAATATAAAATGTATTCACGACGTACGTACGAGAGTAGGTTTACTACTTGAACCACCAATTTGTAGGTATATGGAGATCAACGATCACGCACTACTACAACTGGACGCGTTTATGGCGAGCTACGCGGAAAAGTTTCGATCGGAGCGGGCGCGTGTCACGGGCACACGGTTCGGTGGCCGGTGCGTTAATGTCGTGGCGGCTGCCGGCGGCGTCGTCGTCGTCGTCGTCGTCGTCAGACTACCTGTTGGGGTGCCTAAACTATAATATTATACTCGGTTATGGGTCAGTCGTGCTAACGCCGACCGCACCGCCGCCGTAGGGTATAAAATAATGTTTCGTCTCGATAAATCTTCGTTTTACAGAATAGTCAGGTCACTGCGTGTGTATTACGATCAAGTGAAATATAGATGTGTTATTATGGTTACTTATGAAATTGTAAATTATAACCTAATATTATTCGTATACACAAGAGATTTTATTTTCATCATACCGGTCCTAAAACTCCGAGTAATAGGCTTATAATATATATACTATTGGTGGGCAGCAGATTTGAATTTGAATTTTCCGACAGTTTTTCTTGAAATTTATTTTTCCAAATTTTTAATTTTATCTTTCAAAATACTAAAAGATTCTATGAATAGAGTGGCAAACAAGCATAGTATAATTTTAGTTTTTAAAGAAATAAAAATTAAAAATCCAAAATTCGGGGAAGTTAATCTCAGTTCATAACATAGATACTCAATAACAATCACGAGGTAGATCTACTACAACTATACAACCGGGCTACTTTCTCGTTTTTTTTATACTTTGTATTTGACATAGATAAAAATTTAAAAAAAAGGTAATTACAACTAGCTATTAATATTATGTTACTTTGTAGTTATTATTGTAATTTATACTTATTATTATGACAAAAATAAATAAGTATAATATTTTAAACTAAAACTTTATAACTTTTTTTTTATACATCAGACTTTTGACGTTTTAAAAATTGTATGCTATATGCATGCACAATGCCCTTAAATATTTTACTATTTGTAACTTGATACATTATTTTTACAAGTTTAATAAAACTGTTTAATACTTATAAACATTTTTTAGCTAATTTAAATGTTTTACAAAACAGTTTTAAAACTACAACGGAGCAACAATAATAATCGTCACACGTTATTGTTTTATTCAGTCTAACGGCTAAACAAGAGTTTTTATTGTTGGTGGGTGTCATATCAGTATTGTCATTCGAGTTGACCACAAGCCGCTAGTAGATATGAAAATAACAATATGACTCACAAGTCACCAGTGTGTGTCCTATTTGTTTTTGTGAGTAACCAAGTACCAGACAAGCTAAAACCCGATTTATGTTGACAAACATATTCTCGAACATTACAAAGTCAAAAATGGCCATCTCTCAATTATACAAGAAAGAGAACGATTATTTCAGAATAAAATTGGTCAGGAATGTAAGCACGCTTGAAATGTACATTATGTAGATAATTTACTGTTTAATTTGGAATAGTCTGACGACAGGTCTCTATATCGTAGAAAGGGATAGATTAAATTATTATGTTGAAACTATATTTTCTGAAATTCATTGTTCAGACATTTTTTTTCTTACATAATATAATTTTTTAATATAATAAACTCGTATATTTTTTATTATTGTGTTTTACAGATCACAAATGGTCGGCAGGTAATGTCTCGAGGTTTAAGTTTTTACCTTAAAGTAACAGCTTGAACATTAATTTTCCTTGTACGCAAACGCACCTTTATTGCGGTATCACGGCACAACATTTTAGGCTATTAAATTGATTTATTATAATATTTTCCTCTCGACATAAAAGTTTGCTGAAAACAAGAACCTTTTCCGCTCGATTCTTACTACTCACCTTACCATTATTCTGTCAAAATTTAGTGTAACTTATATCTTTATACGTCCAACATCGATTTCCTTTACATTGACCTGAACACAAATTTTTATAAAATGTATTGTATGTTTACTTAGTGCCTTAGTGAGATAGATTTTGAGGTCAAGTGTGTAGTATTTAGGTATTTATTAATAGTCTATTAATATTCAATAAATACAGAGAATTAAAAAATATATCATGTAGATTAATATAGGTACAATAGGTATTTTTTTTGTAATTTATTAGTTACAATGAACTTAATTCATTTTAATTTATAACTTATAATAGAGTCAGTACTTTATTTTAACCTTAAAATTTTATTTAGGGTAGTTCACTCTAATATAAAAATTTAAAAAAAAAAAAAACGAATTTCTTTGAATGTTAAATACAAAAATTTGCTATATTATGTGTTAGATAGACGAATATAACTGATACGGGTACAAAGAACTCTTAAACATAAAAAATAGCTTCTATAAAACAAATTGTTTTATTTTTAGTGTATGCTGATAATGTTGCATCTATTACGTCTTTGACTCTCTTAGTTTTTTGAAAACGTAAAAAAAATATATTTTAACATAAAACATAAATACATTTAATATGCAGGAATTTAAGCTACTTATGAAAAAATCAGTTTTTAAATCTGGTTTTAAATTACAAATGTATTATATATTTCATCTGTTTTAAATTAGTTTAATAATATTATATAATATCTATTGTAAAAAAAATTGCTAGTAAATATTATAATAATAATATTATCACTGAAAAAGCATATAGTGCACAGACTATTGGAATGAGCTTCAATAACGGTCAAGTTAAGAAGTGAGATATTTAATGAATTGTACGTTAATTAAAATAATGACTCTAAAACAATTTTGTTGACAATTAGCTAACTAAAACAATTAAACTCAGACCAACTAAAATCTATTCAATATTCAATTTTACAGGCTAACAAAATGTAAATGTTAACAAAACTGACTTAATTTACTAAAACTAAATTGCAGCATACGTGCTTTTAATAACCTCGAGTAAAGGAAACTCTGCCAATTATTAATCCATTCAATTGTGAAATAATGATTAAATACTATACCAAATAAAATCATAAACAATAATACGCGAATTCCCAATTACTTATATAGGTAGAGTTAGTTTGTTGTTTAGTACCCAAATATAATATGGCAATCGTATAATACTAATTGCTCATAATTAGTGCTAAATGTATATTTAATTACACATTCTAGTGACATATTAATCGTATTGATTTACTAGGTATGCTACGTAGTCTACAATAACAATTACTAATATGTATACATCATAAATTAGTTAATATTCAAATTAATGTGCTAACAACTGAAGTAAATACTTACATAAAATAAGTTTAAAGTGTGGAAATAATAGCGAATATTCGATTTTCTATTATATTTAGGTAGTTATTATTATTTTTTGACAAAAAAATGTGTTAAGTATAAACTATTAACAACAAAGATATTATTTCTGTAGGTAGTTATAAAGACCTCTACATTAGTTTCCAACTCAAAAAAACCATTTAAAATGTAACTTATGCAAAACAATGTACCTATTATATTAGTTGCATTTCTGTATAAAATCATATTCGAACTTTCCATGCTATTACTTCAGTTATAATATATATTTATGACTTATCCCGGGGGTGACGAATAACGAAAAATTAAAATAATTTAGACACTCGTAAAAACATTTCTGTAGACTTGTTTATAATTTTTCAGAAACTTCATCTTTCATTTTTATTTTAACATTATGTAATAACTTATTTTTTGTCTATTTAAATATAGATTTTCATAATTTTTAATGCCAAAAGCTATTTTGGACGCCCACATTTTATAAAACTAGAAAATTTAGTTGATGTACAACAATATCAATCAATATCATTTAATAGGTTTTTTTTATGGAATTAAAATTTAAAACCGTTCTCTTTCAACACAATTTTAACTTCTACTTACATATTGCAACGACTTCAACAACTGATATATGCTTAATAAAAAATAAGTTGACAAAGTTATAACCGTATGAAAGCAAGCTAATCATTATAAACTATAATAATCGAATTTTGGTTTCGTTTTTCATTAGGTTGATAAGATAACAATACATTATAATAAAGAATTATATACCACAAAACCTGGTAACTAAATGACAAAAATCTTTAGGTCTATTCTCATCATTACAATAATCGATTTAATTACAATTATTAATCAATCCATATGCATGGTAGATAAAAATATTTAAATATAAAATATGTCTTGCAATACATTTTTATACTCAATAGTCAATTTATTTGTAAGACTAGAGACCCAATTGTACGCGGTTCGACTAAACAGTAATGAGGTTGTTCATGTATAAACGTATTTAAAATAAAAAAATCATCTGATTGGAAATATTAAAATATATATATATATATATTTGTATTATATAAAATATGAACATAAACGATCGCTAATATAAGCTCTAAATTTATTCCAAAACCATGTATTTTTATAATTTAATGTATGATCATCGACTTGAAAACTTCAGAGAAATGGTATTATTATAATTACATAATTATTACCTATATTTGTGACTGAATTCATGTAATAACCAAGTGCAGTTATGCATTTTAATAATTGTGTACAGTTTTTATTTTAATTCTAAATAAGTTAATACTATAGGAGTAATAAACGTGGTAACTAATAAAATTGTATTTATAATTTAGATATGATAGATGGTGTAATTTAAATAATGAATCATAGACTAATCATATCTTATTATTATACGATGTATGTACATAGTAAATTATTGTTAGTTATTAATTTACCCGAATAAGTTCATAAATGTTCTTATAAAGTATACGTGTACAGTGTTTATAATATAAATTAAATAATAACACATAATTTTAATTAGGTTACCTAGTATTGTCTCTCGAACACAAAAATTAAAATAGCCAGTTTGGGTTTAAAAATATGAAGTTTATGAAATGGCATTGTAATAAATAAAATATGATTACACGTTGCAGTAATAACAAGTTTTTAGTTAAGATATAATTACAGTATATATGATATACATTTATTTGCAGATTATTTGTACACTATGAAAACTATGATCTTCATTCAATCAAATAGGATATCCTACTTAAGAGTATAATATTTTAATTTTTTAGCCCGAAAAAATTATTATTATTTCTACGAGGCCTATATAAATATAAATCTATCTTTACGATTATATATATTATGACTCTGATAAGTGTAAAATAAAACTACGATAGTTACAATGAATTAAGTTTACTTACAGTTACATAACTATATTATTTGATATTAATTATATAAATTTAAATTTTTAACATCAAATTAAATATTTTTAATAATAAAAAATTCCCAACAAAATAAACATTACATTTTCTATTATATTACTGTTTATCTATTCAGTCTTTATTTCTTAACTTTTGTACATTTATATTTTCCAAAATAATATAATAACCTCTTGATTGTTAAAACTAATTGTTACATAAATATAATGAGTATTTAATTATAAAATAAATTATTTTGTTCCAATTAATTTCTTACGAAAACTAATGGCTGAAATGACGGTAAAATTATGTATTACATTCTTTTTTTAATCAATATTTTAATAAGGTAAAATTTTTGTTATGCTTTAAACTATAATAAATTTATAAATATATCTTACAAATTATGTATTTTAAATATGTAGCTTTTAAATAAATCTAAAATATTAATCTCAATGTTCCAAGTTATCCAAATTTATTAGGTTATAAATCGTTTATTAAATTGTATAGGTATATCGTATATATAGTGTCAAAGATATATGTGATAGCTCTAATAAAATTAAAATCAATCAACATATTTTGTTTAGTTAACTATTATTTTAATATATAACTTATACTTAGCTTTTTGTAACGGCTTGTTAGAGGTCAAAAATAAAATATTTTGATGAAAAGTTAATAGGGTATAATATAGTACTATATATATATAGATGCAAACTTTTTTCATTTTAGTATATTCTTCTATTATAGTGCTACGTGTTTTCAATCTCAATAAAGAATTTAGGTTTTAATAAAGCACAAACTTTTTATTAGTATTAAACATTATTAGTTATAATTAAATCAAATAACCGATTACTTAAAACTCAGTTTAACACTTTTATTATGCGTTTAATAATTGTATTAATGAAAATACCTAATTGATACAAAAAAAAAAAATATATATATTATATAATTTATTGAGTTCTTTTTTTTTATATATTTAATTTGATATAAAACTAATTTTTTAAATTTATTAAGTTATTTAAAATTCGTACATACTATCAACTGTCTCCACATTAATGTATTTGGTTTAACGAACTGAAATAAGTGGTAGTCCACGGTAATAACTCATTCACTAAAATATTTATAAGTTATATAGCTATAACTATGATATAAATTCTGGGAAAACCTTTCAGTTTCATTACGCTTGATCCTTTACTGTGCAATTTCAAAAACATAACTTCGGTGACGGTTCATTAGGAATTGATCTACTGTATGGTTTTGTTGAGTTGTTTTTCAATTAAACGCTAAATTTAATTAACTTTATTGATTTAAATTGCCAATCAGTAATAATTCTGATTACTAGTTATTATAATATTATTAATATTCTGATTATGTCTGTCAGAGATTATACGTATAAACTTGTCATGATTACATGAATGTTTTAGACAGATAAATTGATACAACGAATAAATAAATAAATAAACTATAAAAGTGTGATTTTTAGTTTAATAGTGCTTTATATTTTTTAATTTACTAAACCTATTTTTATTTCAATATATTATATTATTTAATTATTAAATACTACAACCAAAACCAAATTAAATAACAATTATGTAAATCTATTAATATAACATTTATTGAGAATTTCATTCATAAAAATATTGTTTAATTAATCGTTAGCTACACTACAGTACGTGCATAATAATAATCAATATTATAATTTATATATTATATTATATACATAATACATATACATATGCACGGTCAAAATTACATTTTACAGTTTTAACAATACATTTTTAAAAAAAAATGTCTTATATTATTTTCGTTTTTTCAACTATGATAATATTTCGAGTCCTCCAAGTAATTTGTTTTTATTTAATTATTTATATTTTAAATCTAAAAATAAATTATTATTTTAAAAATATACTATGGTTATTGAGAAAACAGATTATTTAATAATAACATTTTAATGTCTAATAACAGAAATAATCTTTGAGGTACTCTTTGAAATGTTTGTATAACCTGGTATACATTTTTAAAATAAGTCAAATACGATTATGTATTTATTATTTTTATTTTTAATTTCCACAGTCAGATGAGAGGATAACGAGTAGTGGCTCTATAAAAAGCTATAGTAATAAAAATACATGCTTAATATACTTTCCTTTGTTGTCACCGAAACCCAAACAGTCCTTTTGAATTAAATGTACAATTAACTGGTGGCCATATTGTCTATATCTTAAACTTTAATATTATTCTAGCTCAATTATTGTTCTGGTATCATGGTAGCTATAAATATTCAAAAATTATTTATAGTCATTAATTCATTATATTAATTAACTATGTTTTTTTATTATTATATACATATATAATTAGCAAATAAATTAAAAGTAGTTTAAATTTTATTTCTTTTATTTAATTTTATATCAAGAAGAAGATTTTGAAAATTGAACAAAAAATAAATATCAGTCCTTGATATTATACAATATTATGAAGTGGTGGAAAATTAAACAAATATATACTTAAAGAAAATTTATTAATATCCTTCCTAAAACCACATGATAAATGCGTTATCTGGAAATCTAACCAGACAGCTTTTATAAGTCAACATCGAACAAATAAACTAATCTTAATTATTTATCTCTTTTAATAAAATTACCAAATGTTAAAATTGTTAAATATTTAATGCATAGGTATTCTCGAGAAAAACATAAATAATTAGTACCTTGAGGTAAGAAATCTATAATGTTTTTACTAATTATGTTTCTTGATCCAGTATTTATTTTTAGTGCATACTATTTATTCTTAATAAATTACTTATATGACAGGGTCCGTAAGTACTACATATTATGTTACGTATGTCATAATAATTAATGTTTTTAATAATCAAGAAAAAGTTTAACATTCATCTTTATGTAAAATTTCTTATACTATTTAGTTTCAAATATTTTTTATAATTAACATTATTTTATTACCTATCAAATAAAATCTAAAACTTTAAATATCTGCACGAACACAAATATTTATATTATAAAACTATACTAATCCAGGTTATATAAATATAATCAACAAATAAGTATACCTGTTTAGGATTTTTTTATGAATTAAACTAAAATTTGCTTAATTTAGTCAAAAAATAGTTAACATTATACGAACTTAATTCAGGATTTTTTAAAGTTATAACATCAAAGTTCAAAATAGAAACTTATAGTATTCTAACTGTACCAACTCAAAATAATAAAACTAATAGTGTACAAATTAATAACATGGTGCGAATATAATATAATCAAAACTGGATTGAGTTGTATAGCGTGGCATATAAATTGAAATCAACTAAACCATTAATATAAATTATAAGTTAAGTCTAATACAATAGTCTTATAATGTCACAAGCCATCCCCTGTGGACTGCGATACTGAAAAATAATTATGAAACACATCGCTGAAAAAACTATTTATTACTATTCTTGTCAAGTTTTCATTTTAAGATATGGTCGTAGATAGAAAGAAGGTAAGTACAATATATTAGATATACTATAACTCCAGGATTATCTACTTATTTTTCTTCGTCAGATTTTGATATCTAAAGGAAGCACAATCATTTCAAAAATTACAGTTGAAAATAACAATCGATTATAACTTTATTAAATTAAGATAATTATAATAATAATTTCAAAATATTATTCAAAAACAAAATAAATTATCTTAAAAAATATTTATATTCTTAAAATTTTTGAATTTTGATTATAATATTTTATTTTAAAATATATAGAAATTGAAAATTTTTCCATAGCACGATAGTACCAAATACTAAAAACGAGCAAACGGCATTATCTTTCCACACATATGAACGAAAAAATGTTATAATTTTAAAATTAATTGAATTATTGAGGTAGATAATAAAATACTTTTTAATAAGTATATCCCATTACATTTTGAAGCAAAAATTGCTTGTTTAAATACGCCTACAAATCGTTAAAAAATATAAATATTGTAGTTCAGTTTAGGATTTGTATACAAAAAAATAAAATATATTAAATCAAAATCATTATTACAATAATTTTAAGTACATGAAATAACTTTTGTTTTCCTTATTTTGACATTAACAACGTGTAATAATATTAATTAAGCAAATTATGGTTAGCCATGATAAATTAATGGGCTAGTCACACTATAACCAGCAATTTACTAGAGTTGAGAAAAATTTTTATCTAAATTAAACAAATCATGGTTTACTATGACTTTATGAAATGGTCCCATTACGACCACCAATTTACCAGAATCGAATAAAAAAATATATTAAAATAATTTCAAACACGACTATCCAAATAAAAATTAACTACGTTGACATTATTCTTTCCGTTTGAGCTCAATGTAAATTGTAGGTATGAAAATATAATTCTTTATTTCGTAACAATTGTAACATCAATATTTTTAAAGAGGTTTTATCGTATAATATGGTCATAATTTAATTTTTTTACCTACATAAACCCCTTTCTAAATTAATTTTATCAGTTATATAAATATTAAAAATTATTATAAAGGTATGTTTTAGTTCATCCAAACCTTTTACCAAAATCAATATTTTATTTCTTACAAAATAAACTTCATATCATGTGTGGTTTAACGTTTAGTGATAATTATACATTTAGACGCTTAACCAATGTGTACTTATTCAAATAAATATATATTAATATTTATTGCATTTAAAAAATAATTTATCGATCATAATATTCCGTGTTTCAATGATTCAAGACATTATTCTCAATAATGTTTACGACAAAGCAATTCAATGATATTAAGACAATATGTTTTCCACTTGAAAACCATTATTTGGACTGTAAAAGTACACTACAATAGTTTCACATAGTAAATTCACCTTTATCTATTGGATAGTGAATGAAGGTGGTAATTTAAAGAAGTCCGTTGCCAAAATCGACCATGGTATATAACCATTAACCGCGTTGTTTTAACAGTTACTTCTTTAATATTAATGTGAAACCGTGGAGACATCTTCCAAACCAAGATAAGTATTTATTTGTTTATAAAAAGAGTATTCTAAATTTCTAAAGATAATTATTATTGTATATCATAGTGTCATTTTTGCAAAAGCTGCATGTGAATTAGCACTTACCTACATTTTTTTTTTTTTATAGAAGATTATGTGGTATTTTTTTTATTGATTTTTGATTATCTTAGTTATTAGTAAGTATTGATTTATTACCGTATAATACTTTATATGTTAGAATTTTAATGAAGTATTAAAGGAATATTAAATAAGTACCTACCTAATTACTAACTTTCTTGGCTCAAATTTATATTTAATTGATTCGGTAAAAGAAATACTAACAATCAATTCATGCAGAAAATGAGCTATTTATTATTATAATGTAACTATAATAGATGTTGCCAGAAAAATTTCTGTTGGCTGTTAGTTATATAAAAAAAAAGTGTTTTTTTTAAGTGTTTGTTTATTACAATAAGCAAAATTATAAGTAAGTAGTTGAGTATTGTCACAGACCACAATAACTACCAGAAATGTATATTATGCATTAATATTACATTTTTATAATTAAAAATAAGTCTACTTATATTGTCGTATTATTTATTTTGCATAATAATTACTTATTTTTGTTATAAGTAACCTAAATGAAATTGTTTAGGTTTTAATACTTAATGTAATCATCACTATAGCGATAGATGTAAATGTATAATGAATTTTGAGGAGACAGGGGGCAATAGGATCATAATATAGGCCCTAAATGCCTAAATTTTAGGGTATCCGGTCTCTAAAAACGTTCCTAAGAATAAATAATCTACATAATAATCAGCAATATAAATATATGATATGTTTTTAAGAAATAATTATATTAATATTTGGTGAACATTTTAAAAGATTTTGCAATAACTGGTTTTCTTAAAAAGATTTCTAATTTTGATGTTGTTTTATTTAGTTTTACCCGATTATTTTAAAAACTAAAAGGAATTTTTTACTTTTTCCAATTTGCTATCACTCTCAAAATTTAAGATTAACAGACCTAAAATAAAATCGATCACTGTAAACTCAATATATTCATCACTGCTTGGAATCTAAAAAAAAGTCATTAATATTTTTATCTTATATAAGCAAAAAAAAAAAAAAATAATAATAACCTAATCAACTTTTTACACGTATAAAACCTGTGCCTATAGATTATTATTTTATCTCTATCTACTGGAAATTTACTCAACTATATTAAAACAGTACAATAATAATAATAATAATTTACTAGGTATATAAAAATATATGATTTTTATTTAAAGTAAAAAAATATACATATCATATTTGCGTATTTTAAATAATTGTAATGTAAGAACTTTACATTAAATTATTAATAATATGAATAATATTAACACTTTTTCTATAATAAGTTGTGATCAAATGATTTTTCTTTCTATAGCTATTATTCTTAGTATACTAAAGATACTAATTTTAGTTGCTTTTCGTTAGTCCAGTTTATTTCTGGTAGAGGGCATTGGATATACCAGATTTAAGTAGAGGAACAAAATATGAAATTCGAACTAAATGTCAGCATTATTGAATTATAAGTATTGTGTATAATATACTATAATATGCTGTACACGTTATATAAAATATAAAGTAATAAAAAGTAAAAAAAGCTGAATGCACAGCTGATTAATGTACTGTTTAAGTATTGCTGTTATAGTTCAGTTGTTATTTATTCACCGTGATAATATTATGTATAATAATACGAGTATATAATGATTTTCTATGAGTTATGAGATGATTTGAGCAGGTAAATTTGGAAATTCAGTCATTAATATACAACATCTTATTGAAAAAAAAAAAAACGTAGGTAATTAAGTATTAAATTTAAAATATTAAAATACATTTATAACTATTAAAACATTTGATGGTATCCTTCATATAAAATATTTAATATCATAATATTGTCATGTGATAAATAATAAATATAATAAAAAAATTTTTTTTTATATATATAATATCACTAACGCAAACAGAAAATCGCTATATTTTTTTTAATCACATAACGTCGATAAACTATTATTTACTTCAATTTAAAATAGGTTTACTATTTACTACTTACTACATAAACTATCATATGTTTTTAGTTTTTAGTACTTATAATAATTTAATATTTACATTATTATATTTTAATAAAATTATCTAATATATTAACTTAATTCTCACAATTTTTAAATGCATCGATAACTTAAAATCTAGATATTGTGATATCATATAGAATGATATCCAGTTTTTTTTATTGTTATGATAAAAATATAATATAATTTATCATATTTTTATGTGGAACGTATCTTAATCTTATGGCAAATTTATTAATAATTAAATTGTCGATTGATATGAATTATTTTGTAACTTACAAATAGAAATATTATTTATTGGTTATTATACGGTCTTCTAAGAACTGATAGTAAAATAATTATTAATAAATATTAGTAACATTGTGTCTTGATTATTATTGTTTTTCTTTGTAATTAATACTGCAGCTTTTTAATAAAAAAAAAATTAATAAAAATCCTTTTTTAATTCAACATCAACGACCAAGATTATATAAGCTTTAAAAAACATAGGTTAATATACGATATTATTTATCATTATTATATAGCATTACAAAAATTATTATTTTTACTTAATTCATTTTTGTAGTTTAATAATTATTACTGCATTTTATTTATAATTTAGACTAACTACTATATATTATGTTACTCTATTCATTTTCTTATTAAATTTCAGTAGTTTTGTTCTTTAAATCCTGTTTTTTTTTTTTTTTTTTTAAACGTAAATATTATTGTAAATCTAGTTTTTATCCTTAGGTTATCGTTTTAAATAAAGTTGTTAAATTTTTTATTGGACTAAATAGTGAAAACACGTATTCTAACAATAGGTAGATTACAGAACACTGTGTTTTAAATATTCGGCTAAAGATATTTCAAATAGAACTTGTATATATTTTGTCATTATATATTTTTTAATCAACTTGTGTTTTGTATAAAATGTTGTTTGACAATTTTGATGTTAAAACATTAAAAATACAACCTTAAAAATATGTGACACGTCGAACACTCGCACATCTGTTGTTTTTGAAACAAATTAAAGTTATGTGTGACTAATGTAGGTATATAATAATGTGTCTATCCACATGTTTATTTAGCTCATCATATTATGCAATTTACAATATTATATACATTTTATCTTACACATATTTTACTATACCAGTATCAATTTTTTTATAAACATAGTATATGTTTAAAAATAAACAAATTTTGTCCATTGTATGTATACGTACATAAGTACTTAAAATGTTCGATAACATATTTCAGTACCTACATTTGTAATATTTAGGAAATGTATATTCATTTTTCATAATGGAAGCAAACAGTGGTTCATAATTTTCAAGCTACGTATTGTATAGACATCCAGTAAACAAATCGTTATTACTTACAACAGAAAAATAATATTTCAGATACAAAAAAATAACACTAAATAACAATAGTATAAAAATACTAGTTTTATTCAAACATTTGTAACCAAATTTAAATGTGTAATAAATGTTATAATTTATCACACATCTGTAAAATATTTGGATACTTTTTATACAGGAGTTTCAGATTTTTTTTATTCTGATTAATATTATATTTAAAATGATGTGTAACATATAAATTAACATAACTTTACTTTAAATAAATATAAAAACAAACAATTTTAACATGTATAATACATGTTTTATATCACACTAATATCAAACAGTGGTAAAGTATTAAATACATAATCGACTATACAATATTGGTACATAATATACCTTTTATTATCTCAAAATAAACAATACACGTATAACATACTATACTTATGAGTTACTGACGTACTGAACATAAATCATTATTTTAACTAAAAAGAAAAAAAATAATATACAGTATCATTTAATATTCTATTATGTATTTTTAATTAAGTGGGCTGAGCATTAAAAAACTGGTAACATCATAAAAATATAAATATATGCGTTTAATAAAGTTTAACATTAAAAACAGTACATATATCTATTATAATTTATCACGTTATTGGGACATTTTATCAAATTTTACTGCAATTGTGTAAATATAATTTTATTTGCAATGATATTTAGTTGATATAGCTTTGAAAAAAAAAAATATTAAATATACTCTTTTAGTACCTACCTACGTATTTTATTCTATTTATTTACATATAAATAATTTAAAATTTGAAAAATAATATTTTTAAAACTTGGAAACACTGGAATGTCTAGGATAGTAAGACAAAAATATTCTTAAGATTCTACAATAATCTTTGATTTGTATTCAAACCAATGTTAAACATGTCTTATTTTTTTCTGTATTTATTATTATTAAATTATTTGGAATGGAATATTTAAGTGATCATGTTTACTATAATATTGTTATATAAAAATAAATTTACATAATATATTTAATCAAATAAACAGCGAAGAATAGGTATCTGTCAAAAAAATGAATAAGCTTCATTTAAATATTTTTTAAATGTAATAATTTGAACCTAAGTAACGACTATGTTTTTCAAACTTCATAAAGGATAACTCCTATCTTATATATGTGAGAAATTTTAGCATTATTTATGAATATCACATTATTTGAGTAAAATATTATATATTACACATTTGACAGGCGTGGCGAAGATTATTCGATAAGTATATTATCTATAGATTATTTTTCATAATACAACAATTAAAAATATAATATAAATAGGAATCGTTGCCAGCTTTGTGAACTGTAACATTATACATAAAAAAGTTTATTATCATTAGGTATCTAATGCTGTTTCAACAGTGACGCTAACAGTGACAATATATGGTATACTTCTACAAAGATATCAACACGTTATTATATGGTGTTCTACGTCTCACAACCCGCAGGTCACAATTCGTATTTATACATTATATTATAGTTAATAATTTAATACATTTTTACGATAGTTACCATGAATACAAGACGTCGTAACATTGTCCAAACCGAAAAATACCATCGTTTCAGATTATTTGTATGTGTGTAATGTCATAGGATTAAAATCGTAGAATATATTATGATTATTTTGATGCACTTACAACACGTATTTTAAAAGCAAAAATATATAATATATTATAAAGAACTCTTTTGTTTTTACTTTATTGATATCATTGTAGGTAATTAACTATAGTTGAGCACAATATTATGCGATACAATAACGTAAATAAAACAATGGGAATCAAAGAATTATAATATTACAGCGATAATCGAGTATTGTCCACGACATTTCCGATTAATAAGAATCTTAAAGACAGATAAAAAATAATAATAATATGTACAACAACAAAATGGTATTTACACTACAAACATATAACATATTGGCGATCGACGCGTTTAGATAAACCACGCCATATTAGGTATTAATGTGTCCGAATTGCACCTATTGCGTCTAAAATCCGAATTGCATGCCATCTTTTAAAAATGATTTTTATATTATTTCTTTTTAATTGATCATGCAATATCGATCGAAGCATTACTTTGACAACTTTATCATGACCATTAAATGTATCTACATATATTATATACATTATATTTTTACTAAGTTATTATAATTGTATTTATTTAGTTTAGTTCTTAATTTAAAAAAAATAAAATAAAATAAATAACATCAAACATTTTATTTCCCACTAAATTCAGTAACTATTATAAATAGTTATAATCTGTAATAAATATGTTTACGTATTTTAATTAAACCCTAAACAAATTCTTGTAATAGTTAATAGAAAAATATGTGAACTTGCGACTTAAAAAAATATCAATTTTGATTTTTTTTTTCATTTAACCTACAAATTGACTTCTAAAATTTTAAATTTTAAATCGATAAGTAACAGTATGTATATGATACCGATGGACCGCGTGGCATCCAACTCGGATAGATCCTCAAGATGGCAAGTAAACCGGACAGACTTGGCCCATAAAACATACAATATAAAATCAATTATAATCAAGTTCGACGCGCGTCGAGTCGATCTGTCCGGTAGCGAACACAAACGGAGCCGGTTCAGAACCGAAAAAAACAACAATCATCAGTCTTACGTTAGATCCCTGGAATGGGCCGTGTATTTGACTTCCTGTCCCAGATCGCCCGTGTCAACGTCAAACGTGGCATTTGCAGCGGTCCGGACATGCGTTTCTTCGGCAGCGTCCTCGCCGCTCATCGTGCTCACTGACAGACATTCGCGGACTTTCTGCAAAATGAGTCCCACACGCCGGTCGATGGCCGTCAAATGCGGTTCCCAAAGTACGGGAGACAGCGGGTCGTCAGCCATGGATTCCCTCATGTGTTCACTGAGTTTTTTGACGTTGTGAAACCTGAAAACAACCACAATTCCACCGCGACCATTATAAAGTTATGCAGAGACTGTCAATTAATTTTTAGATTTCGTTGATATTAATTTACAATAATTATTCATCAAACATCATTATTATGACCAATGTTGCTTAAACGAGTGTATGTATATGCACGGCAAAGCAAATTCAACTGTAGATAGATAGGTGTAGTAAGTATAGGCAAGTACATAGATCGTAAGAAAAAAAAATTGGCAGTTTATTTCGTGAATATTTATTAACTTCAAATCGTGGCTTAGTTATCGTTGAATTGTTCGAAACATTTGTTGGAACGTTGTTTAGGGGAGATTTTTTTTCAATGCTCTGTTAGTATATTATGCTAGATAAGAACTGTAAAAGGTTTTATAAAATAAACAAAGTTTTAACAAATGTTGGGACCAAACCAACGATGACCAACAAATTTGTTGGATGACTTCCAACGTGGACTGTTGACTTTTTCCTGCCAAACTCGTGGACAGTGGGCGTAACAATATGGGATTCAACGAACTTATAATTGGGGATAGATTACCACTGGCAGCTGTACTAACTAGTGATCGGTAAATATAATATTGCAACAGATAGAATTGCGTACATATTGCGTTTTATTTAAACGGTGTATATACTTTTATAATACCTTATAGAGACCCTTCTTGTTAAAGGATTAGTCCATTTAGTCCGACTAAAAATACCCTTTTTCTCTGGTGGACTTGCCACGACTAAAAAGTATCTAATATGATGTTCATCAAAATGTGGTTAGAGGCCACGATAAAAGTACGCATTTCGAAATTCGATCATCCGATTATTTTATATTACATCCGATATTTATAATTCATATGGCTCAATGATATTATTGCGTAATCGCTAAGGGTCGAATTCCCTGGTTTTATTTTTTATTTGTTGTGACAGTTATTATTTTCATTCTATAGTGTTTTCTAACATTAAAGTGAAACAAGGAATACAAATATAATTTATTCTCCAGTGAGTATTTATCTGTAAAACACAAATAGCTGTTACACAATTTTTAAAGACGAGGGGTCTTTAGTCTGTTAAAATGTATTCGGACCCCCGAAGACAAACTAATCAAAGGACACTGCGGTAACTAGAATCATAACATGTATTTAATATAGTCCTAGTAAAAACATCTCAAACCTTTATAAAATTATCGACATCCATTGCCCGTAGGTTACCTATTATTATTTATGAAGTATAAATGTAAACAATATCTAAATATAAAATGTGTATTAATTATGATGTGTATTATGATATATACAGTGCTTGAATTAATAGTGGACGGAATCTTAATTTTACAACATATTTATGCGTTCATTTTTTAATGATACCTTAATATAAATAATTAATAAGATATATAAATATTTAGGTATGCACATTTTTTTTAACACTTTTGCATCTCTATTTTATTTTTTTCTGAATTGAAGCTAAACCAAGTATGAAAAATATTATGAATAAGATATGAACTACGAAGATAAGAGATTACTATTGCAATATAAAAATGCCTTATATTTATAACACATTATTTATTGGAACATTTGAAACTTAAATGAGTCTATAGTAAAGTATTAAGAGAAATCCACAAAACAAAAATACATTGTTATTTATGCGCCAATATAAAAATAAATATATGCACCTAGTTTAAACACTATAACATATTCCCTTTATTTTCAGTGCTCCACTTCACAAACCCAATTTCATCTAAAACAGCTATTGGTTTCTCGCAGTTCGATTACCAGGAAAATGACCAGACGTTTAAACTTTTCACATATAAAAGTTTTTTTTCAAATTGACTTTTCAAACGATTATATTATCCGACGCACATGTGTATTTGTCTTGGATTGTTTAGGTATTACATTTCAGTTACAATCAGAACTACTATTTTATGTGAAGGAATCTATAGGTAAGCATAGACCAAATTTCCCTTTACTTTTATTACATTGTTCTCAATAATTTTAATATATAATTTTATATGGTTTGAATTATTTAATTATTATACACCACCTAAAAACAAAAATTGATCTCCCGACTGTTTTTAATAACATTTTTTAATTTAATACATTTTTACTTAAACAATTTTATGATTTTTATTTTTTAAATTTTGTATTCTTAAATTGATCAGTATGTATGCAATATCCATACATATGACTATTTAACTAAAAGTTTCTTTTAATTTAAAAGCAGTGAAAATTTATACATTTCAACAATATACCAATATACTGTTTATTACCACCGTACCACCGCAACGTCACACGCCCTATATTAACTTTAAAGCACACTAAATTAGTTGAAATTGCAACAATACTTGTAGTTATAAATTAAAGCATATTTTTTCAATATTGGATATTTTAAACATCAAAGTATTAAGAAAATTATATTGTTTGAGAATATATAAACAAAAATATGGGTTTTAAAAAAAGATACCTAATAAAGTAATAAATCATTATGACAAAATAATTAAAAACGTTAATTTTAAAACATAATAAGCCGTGGCAATAGAGTACATTTTCTATTATTTCAAAAATATCAATATTTTTTACTACTTTTTTTTTTAATAAAGTAATACACACCCAATTATTAAATAAAACAATTGATATAATTATTTACTGCTATAAAATACTATCGTCCAATAGGCAATAAGCATAAACGCACACGAAGAATAAGATAAAAACCAAAATCGTATTATACTGAATCCTGAATTACGAAAGTACGTACCGAATTATTAGGTATTGACTTTAATTATTCACATCGGCTATTAACGATTTAAAGTCATAATTACATTACACGGTAGTACGGTACTCATAGTCAACGTATAAAAACTCGGTAAGTACTCAATTTAAATCAATTTCGTTTATTTTTTAATTAGATTATTACACAAATACCCTCAACAAAACATTAGAATAACAACATACGCATTGAACAGTCGGCGTTCAAATGTCGAACCGTGGCAACCGGGACAATAACACGTAATCATAATATTATTATAAGCATATTATATGCATTATATGCTCAGTAAAGTGCACACATATTTTATGATATCGCCTACACCGGCAGTCGCTATATGCCTAGCACCATGTATTGCACGTGTATATATTTATATATATATATATAGATTATTGTCGTCGACTACGTGTTCGGGGAATCATAATATTATTACATAGGTACATCGGAATTGCCGTATTTTATCGCAGTCCGGTAATAAACGCGTTTCCTTTGAAGAACAGTTAGTCGCGGCTAAAAGCCGTACCGGAACGCGGCACAAAAGTACACGGTTTCCAAGAATTACACCGAAACGCGAGTGCATATTACTTTCATTCGTGTTGAGGCGGCGGCGCAGTCGAAATGCACAGATGCAGTGGGCAAAACCGCGGTACAGTGCGGTTTTATAATAATGTTTATATATATATATACATACGACCTATGCCCGTGTTATACGGACCGAGAGACGGTTTGCCAACTGCGTACGGATGGGAATTATTTGTGACTATATATTATAATAGTTCGTCACGATGATAACAGATAATAATTATGCTAAGTGCCTGTGACTACGCGTATGTGCCGATGCGGTGCGCTGGTGTATAATATTGTGGTCGGCTCGCACGAGGGCTTTTCAAAACGTCGTCTGGCTTTTTGTCCTCGTTGAATATTTTATTGGGTCCACCTTGTGTGTTTGCGAATGCTCGTAATGGCTTTTCCCAACCTCTTAACGGCTGCCGTTTATTTAAGATTATCTCTATCGTACGTACTCTCTCTCTATATATATATAATATAAATACAGGTATATACGCGAGGTATGGACCAATCTCCTTACCACTCTCCGCCGTCCGCCAATCGCTGGACAGCATTGGCACACCGCCGTTTATTCTCCCGAGCCCTTTTATCCGTCGACGTGCAGTTAAGTCCAAATATCCGCGCTCACGACGACTCCTCTGCCCGTACACCCTACACACTCGGCTGTACACACCCATCGGACACCACTTGATGGCAGTGGCGGTGGGCCGCCGGACGTACGTGGCAGAAAACAAACACACTTTGGTGGTATTATATATATTTACTATTACCTATATATATACACACACACACTATACAGACGGCGCTTTTCTTCACTACCCAATCCTCTCGTCCCGACTTACGTCCTAAAGAGCGTTCGGTCGTAAAGCCGTTTTAAATTTCTTGACATTTTACGTTTTTGTCAAAACGTCAATTAAGTCGACGGTTTTTTCTTGTACCGGAGAGAATATATATTATCATTAGTCTATATAATATAATATTATAATCTTGAATACGATAATAAAATGTTAAATTAATCTAATATAGACGATCGTTATTGACGCGCAATCCTCGGAGGAGAAGATATAAGCAGTTTTAAGATCAATACACTCGCAGTTTAATACCTATACTAACAGATTGACTCAGATGTATTTTTATATCCGGAGGATTGGCTAAATAAATTTTATGTTAGGACCAGGACTTCCACTGACTAACGTAATATCCTTTATCCATAAAATAAAGTTGGATAAATTAAAATAACGTATAACCTATGTAAATGTATTATTGCGATTACTATTATTTATAGTTTAATTTTTATTGTATTTTACTCCCCCGTCTCTTAAAAAGAAAAAATAATGTCTCACACTAATGTAAGAATATGTGTGTATTTATAAAAAGTGTAACTCCATGCTGAGGGTTGCTTATCTGAATAAATAAATACAAATTTAATATTGAATTTGAATATTCAGAGATAGCTTTATAGTTAATATCAGCTAAAAATGAACGCATCACAAGTTGATTTAAAATCTACAACACATGTCAGTTATCTAATTTAAAAATAAATTGAATATTTTGTGACTTTATTTAGAGAGTGTAACGTGCATTTAGTTATATGAATAATTTAGTGACTAAAATACTATAAAAAGAAGCGCTTGAAGTTTAACTCATAGTTTTTCACCTATAATTTTTATTATAAATTATACGTTGGAAACCAGGTTTTAAATCAGATTCTCTATTTCTTATAACAAATGATCTGTACTAAATCATTTTAAGTAAGTACGAATACATGTCTGAAAAATCCATTTATATCGTCCTTGAAGATAACAGGAAAAAATAAAGAATTTGCCCTGTTAATTGGAAAAATCGTTTTTTTTTTTTTACACTGACAATATCTGAGAATATCCACAATTATGTATTTTATAAGACTGTATTTGCCATGTTAAATCTTTTCAAAAATATGTGAACCTTTTTCTTATTTTTTTATAACATTTTTTCACACGACTAAGAGGAAAAAATAGAACTTATTACCCAAGTTCTACCAGTGTAGCTTAAACGTATGGTTACAGTTATAAACATACATTAATTGGATTAACACCATATTACATAACCCCTAATACCAGTAATACCTAATAATAATTTTCCCATTGGAACCACAGCGTTCGCACATTTATATTTAATGAGTTAGATGATATAGTTGTATATAGTACAAACAATCAATACCTGAGCAAAGTCTCTAACGTAGATTTTCGTATATGACAGCACTGTATGATTGGAGCCAATATACTAATCTCGTCGTGGAACGCCTTGCCAAACGCCCGACCATGGTCGAGGTGAATAGGAAACGAATCGTTGCCGAACAGGGTAAACGTTTCGTAATGATGACGGTCCATGTTGCCCATGAGGAAGTCAAATACGGACAAGTCCATAATGTCCAACATCCGGCGACCGCTATTGTACGCTGGTACGTTTCTGACTAATTCACAATAATTTGGATCTATATAGAATATGAAAAAAAAAATAACGATTACGATAAGACGCATGCGTTATTAAGTATTAAAACGCTAACAACAAAATATAAGGAAAATACTTTGGGGAATTGTAACGCAAATATTTTTATTATTTATTTGCGTCACTTCGAGTATGATATTTACATTTCACAGCGCTATTTTACCCCGTTTACTATTTTAACATAATATTTGCATTACAAACTTGTTTCGCTCTATAAAAGACAACATCTATTTAAATAAAAAAATCTTGTTGATCGCAATAATAGATTCTGATCTATTTATTTATGTTAATCTTGTGTCAACGTTTATTTTAATTTAAAATTAGATCAAAAAATATGTAGTTAAATAAGATTTCTTGCAGTAAAGAATTACAGGAAATTCAGCTACTGTACATTTTTATTTTAAAAACAATAATCTGAATTTTGCATACATTAGAGACAATTACAAAGTTCCGTACATTTATTTTTCTTTTAATTACTTTTATAATCAATAATAAAATTCACCGTATAGAAAATTCCATTTAAAATTAACGCTTAACTACTCTGTAAATCAGCGTTATGAAATAATAATAGTTATATATAAACACAGTTTTACTATTAATATTTATATTTAAAAAATATTCCGATGATAAGCCGCTAAAGACATTTTCATTAAACTTCAAAATGTAATAAAAATTTTAAATGAAAAATGATTGTCATGAAATTAAATAATTATGTATTAAAATACGTTTTTTAACCTAATTTGATTATATATCAGAGCTTGTGCTAATGTGCAGTTGTGCATATAATGCGCAGTTCTAAATTAAAATGTGCAGTTCTTATTTAAATGTTGTGCAGTTCATAAACAATAATATGTTTTGAATTTTTAATAATTAATTCTATATGCCTATGAGCTTATAACATAGATATAATTTGACATAATTTTGTTTTTCAAAGCAATTAGAAATTATGATTGAAACATTGATAATTTATCTATCAAGAGATTAAATCTTCTACGGTCTTTAAGATAAACTGTGGTCATGACCATTGCGTTATGCCACCAAATATTGTGATTGTGCTCAAATAAATAATCTCCAATTAGAAAATAAAAAATAAAAAAAAACATTTAAAAATTAGATTAATATTAATTGTTGTTAATTAAAATATAATTTAAGGAATTTTGTTATTTAAACTTTAAACTGACAATATTTAATATTTATGAATTTATGATGATATAATATGTGTTATGTATTGTACGCGAGCATCAAATTTTTTCACTTCTGAAAAACAAACAGCAGCTCTGTTGTGCAGCTCTAATATTTCTTTAGCGCAAACTCAGTTATATAGTTTAATTATACTGAAAAAATGTTTGTTTTATAACACATGATTCTGTATTACATAATTAATCCTGACCAACTGATTAAAAAAAAAATGGCTTTTATGAGTTCTAAGTCATTGTTATAAATATAACCGAAAAAATTATCCACCGTCTAAAGATTTCCGTCGATAAATCTAGCAAATGATCATTCCATTGCAAGATTTGTGTTTCCACCAATCTACGACTAAAATCACGGCTATCACAAGGACATTCGACTCGAAGTTCAAATAGATGAATTTTCAGACTAACTAAAATGTAATTATGTATTTATAAACTTCTTTGTAAACTATAAATTAATATTTTAAAAATACTCAATGCGTTGAAACAATTATTATAATAATAAATAAATAAAAAAAAGTTTTGTGTTGCTCGGAATAACAATTATAATTCATAAGTATTTGATGTGTTTTTACTTATTTAATTTTAATCGTTTACTAAACAGGAATTTAAAATTACTAACTGGGTCTATAATCGAGAAAAGCTAATCATATTTATAGTTATAATAATTCCCTAAATTTAATTAATCAAAACCAATAATAATAAGGAAACATTTTAATTGACTTTTTAGTTTCGATTAACTTTCAAATACGGCAATCAAAAAGTTGCAATAATACTTCATTAAAATATATTTACCACAAAAAAAAAAAACAAACCGAAAAAAAAACAAAAATAAACAAAATTCACTAGTTTTAATTGAAAACATGTTCAGGTGTATTGATCATATTTATCAAAAAGTACTATGTTATAAATAACTATATTAAATAAAGCTATACCAATGTCCAACATATGTGGTAAAATAAAAGGTCAATCATATTTTATTAATAGAAAAAGGTCACGTTTACAAGATTTTTAAAAATATAATCATTTGTATGAAAATATTAAAAACGTACAATTTTGACGTTATTTATGTGTAAGACAAACTTAATTGATGTCATGAAACATGAATTAAATTTTGTTTACTCTTAATTTTGTTTTATCTAGACATAAAATGTAGGTATACAAGATTTGACGCCTTGCAGTTTTATTCGATATTTTATAAGATAATTTTTAAGGTATTTACCCGGAACTATTGTGTTTATCATCGATAATATTAAACAAAAATAGATTATGTTTTGAAATTCCAATATCTGACATTAACGTAACACAAAATTATTTATGGGTAATATCGTTTACGGTACTGACCTGTTTCCCATTTGGCCTTCCTCCGCTTGTGGTAGCTGCGCCTCCACGGATGCCTCCACGTCTTTCTCTCCAAAACCTCTTGGGATGGCAAGTACGCGGCAAACGAGCCCTCCAACATGTCCGGATTTCCGCAAATGGCATGTGACGTGTCACAGTAATAGGAACACTGTCCGTGAAAGCACACATTTTTGTCCGGTGACACGAAGAATGTTTTTAACAAATCGGACGCAGTCACCTGGGCCATCAGTTCAGATGTGATGTTCACCAATCTGCCACTGACCGGCATTGCTCTCCGAAACCCCAATATCCTATAAATCATATTATAATATTATTATACAAACACTTTCTTATTGAACTCGTTTAAAAACGTTGATGCTTAGCAAAATTTACGATATATAGTCAACGGTTTCAATCAGTTTTTAGTAGTAAATTAAATAATAAAAATAAATTTGAGTTAAAAAAAAAAATTCAAGAAATTAGTGGATGCGGAGTGTCAAGGTGGAACTTTTCATAGCAAACTATGTATTTAACGTCGGTTTTAATCACTTTCACTCTCCTCCAACCCTAAACTACGGATCAAGATTCAATATTATGATACGTTACTGGTCTACTCGCATACTGGTACTCGTATACTAAGATTCGATGCATTTAATATGAGTTGATGTTTTCTGTATAAATCAAGTACCTGCTTTATTTTGAGTTTTTTAATTATTATTGTTGAATATTGCGGTGTGCAATTAGCAACAAAATTCGTTTATGCATTATAAAAACTCGGTCAAGATTAAATTTAAATTGTTCTTCATCATAATTGTTGAAACCACAAGATATTCGTGTTATAGTATACGTTAAATTATCAACAGGCCACAGGGATGCATAATTATACTATACAACTTTCCTATTAACAATAAACTGTATTTCTAATGCAACTATATTCTTAAATGTTTTAAAACACGCTCTTAAATTTCTGAAAAAAAAAAAATTCACGCAAGATTATGTTCGGATCTGGAGTAAATACAAAGTGAGATAATAAGAAATACCTAATGGTTCGTGGAATTTCATTGTTTTTAAAAACATTGGATTTAAATTACTAGATAAAATAAAAATGTAATGCCTATACACAAATAATATCTACGTATAATTTTTAATTATATAGTATACGTCAATATATATGACAAAAGTTATGCGTGTGTTTAATATGCAAATAATTACTAGCATTGTTATAAAAAATAATAATATTATAGTTTTTAAAATTTCTTAGGTGCATGATAATATCAAAAATGACTACAACTTTATTTTTTTGACCTACTGCTGGAGTTAACAAAAAGAAAATACTAAGTACATATTATATTAGTTATCAAATTTTATCAATTACCCCAATTTTCGATACTCTGTTTTTGATAATTATCTGAAATTGGTAACAACCACAACATCATTTTTGATAGATCTCACTAAAATTATTATTTTTTTTTTCAGATAGCAAAAAATATATATCTATCAATATACGTATATATTGTATTATATATATATAATACATATAGTTTATATCATTTTTTGGATCGAACCGCATTGTTTCACAGTGTACAACACCGTGATGTAATGCACTGGATCGCACGGACGAAGGAATTGCTTCATTCACAATAACGTTTACGACCGACTATCATTCGGAACTAATGCGTATGATTTTAGTTCTAGCGATGGACTTACCTGTCGAGATGAAACGCAGCAATTTCGGCATTGTGCCTTTCGTAGTCGGTGAAGTAAAAATGATTCGGCAGAGTCTGTTGTTCTCTGGTGAACCTGCGATTGTATAAAAACAAAATATTTTCAAATGTATCTACCATTACATGACACTATAAGTATTATATTAATATAGTGTAAATATGTGTGTTGTATAATATACTATAGCTATATGAAAACCCATATGGATTATATTTATTACCTATAAAATACCTAAATAGTTATGTGTTGTTGACTGTTTCAAGATATATTATGATATTTTGTACTACAAATCTATGACTTTTCAATTAATACAAATAATTATATAGTATTATATGAATACTATATTAATCCATCATAACCCGAATTTGTAAAACAACCGCCATATAAAGATAATGTTTGTTTAATAACGAATATGACGCGAAGTTGAACTCAGTGGAGTAAATTGGCTAAAGAAATTTAAAATGCATATAAATAATATTATATTCAAAATTACGGCAACGATAAATGTGTTTTTTGACTGTGTCTCGATATGCTCACCTTGATGCAAGTCAATATATTGTATTGTTATTCGGTAAAATTATAAAATATTTCAGTAAAAAATATTGACTCTGTGGAGACACAGAGTGTATAGAATACGTCAATGTCAATAAGACATTTTAAAAATTGGAGATGTTAATCTATGACAAAATTAATTTATATATTTTATTTTACTAAAGTAAAAGCGTACGAGGATAAAATAAAAAAAATACAGTACATTGAATTTAAAATATTGGAATTTTTACGTAAAATACAGATTGAATATTATTTAAATTAATTAGTTTCTCTTTTACGTAAATTCAATATGCATAGGTAACTCTAATGTTAAAATTTTAATCAACGTTATACCTATTATAATTATGTATGACTAGTTTTTTTTTAATAATAATACAACGTTGTACAATTTTAGTTACTAATATTTCAAGTAGTATTAAGTAATAAATAAATGAACTTAAATAAAAAAAAATACCACTATAATGTAATCAAAACAATATATTACATTATATGTTATATATCAATTCAAGAAAGTGCGTATTAAAATTTAAAATGGTTCTTCAATCAATATGTTTTTAATTTATTAAAAATTACCATACTGTAAGCATATATTATTGATAAATTTATTAAATTATAAAAAATTAAAAAAGGTTTAAATTTAGTTAAGTATTTAATTATTATGAAATATTACGCAATACAATATTACCATTAATTATAAATTAATCTATTCTGTGCTATTACTGAGAAAGTGATGAATGATACACAAATGGATAATCTACATATTATATTATATAAATAATTTTTGTCAGTTCTCACAAAAAAATCTACTTTTTATATACCTATTTAAAACTGAATAATGATTTACTTTATTTTTTATAACTATAATTATTATCGTATCTGATATTAAAAATTACGAAATCGATATAATACCCATAGTATAATTTATACGTAAATAGGCACATAAAAATTCTCAGCAACCAACATCTATTTACAAACACTATACGTTGTACATTATTCAGTATTCTACCGTTCATATTTCCTCCAACAGTTCAACTTGTTTTATGTTATACGTGCTTTCTGTTTTTTATTTGTACAAAATTATCGACAAATTGTGAATTTTTATTTCTCTACAATTCATAATACAATAATATAATTCGATTACTGAGTCATCATGAAATGCCGTTTCGTTGCAATAATTTCAAATAACTTTAGTAGTAATTGAGATAAATATTGAATAAAAAGACGATTTACTTTGCTATTTTTACATCTAAATGTATTTATAACTATAATTTAAATTGAATTTCGATGAACTTTAGGTTGGTACTAAGTTATTAGAAAAAATTACATTATTTACTAGCGGCTTTTTTTTTTTTTTTTGTATAAAAATTGCTAAACTATTGTCCATTTTATTAAAATAATACTACCAATAAAAAAAAAAAATAAGAATATAAAAGATACAGTAAATATAGGTAGCAATACAGTATTATAGTTAGTATAGTGGATAAAAGGAATTTATGAAACGCCGACCGTTGAAGATTCACTGAAAAGGGTCTTTACTGAAAAAGTGTCAACATCGCAATAAACAAGTTATAAATTAACATTAGTAAATTACCAATTATTTCAACATTAAAAAATACCTGACGGAACTAATAAGCGATAGAACATGCTTTTAAAACATCAACATGACTGAGTCAGTTTCAAATAATAAGTACGAAGCGCCCATTTACATACATTAAATACTAATGGTTCAATTAACGGCTGCTTTATTTTATTTTAATTTTATATTATATTTCAATTATATAATTTAAAGGTAATTTATATGTGTAAATAAATTAGTAATACGAAAGACCAATCAAAAATATTTTTAAAAATACTTAAATAATTTACCTCATCGGTTTCATAAGAGCTTTGTCTCCGTTTAAATACTCAATAACAAGCTTGAGTTGTGTACCTCCTTCTTTTTGGGCTAAAATATGATAATATTGATATTAGAAAACTTAATAATATGTGATATTAATAATAAACAAGTTAACTTGAATTACTTACCTACACTTAAAATAGGCGAAACAGACATGTTTTTTAAAATTAATGGCACATACGTGTCGTTCTTAGGATACATTTCTCTTTTTGATATTCTTGAATGGAATATAGTTAATGCTGTCGTGTTTGGACTGAAAAAATATGATATTTAATTTATTAAAACCATTTTATTCTAATAAAATACATATATGAATATTATAAATAATATTACATTAAAATATGTAAGTGTTTAATATTATTTACACAGTTAAACTTTTCGTGACTCCTTTATTAAAAAGTAAATTTCAAAAGGTATACAAGTCACCCTATAACAGTTTCGAATGTAAAATTAAATTTAAAAGTAATTAATGGAAACTCTTGGTGGAGATTTCTTCGCGGTTGATTAAAGTGAAAAACGACCCAATTATGCGCCATGTTTTCAGTAATATAGTAATAATAATAATAATGAAATAAAACCATCGGGTTTTATCGCGTGAGAATAAAAATCGAAGATATATGAGTACTTTTCCTCCTACTTATGGAAGGTCTTAATGAGAATTTTCCCATTTTACTTTTTAATAGAAAATATTATTTCACTGGTCTTAAAGACATTGCGTAACCTCTGAATTCTTGATAAATCAAGAAGATTTAACGAAACATTGTTTTTTCACAAATAAAAATATATCTATTTATTTGTAGCTTAGTGTTTATTGTTTAAACAATAACAAAATATTTTACTACAATAAATACTCAATAAAGTTTAATAACTCATGCTATAACTAATTAATGGTTTATAATTTAGGCATACCTATATTAATTTAAAGTCAAGTCTCTACATTACAACAATAAATCACAATTACAAACTTAAATGCTTTCGATGTCATTAAAATAATCATTCATCTCCAACAAACACAGTGAATAAGTTTTCATTTATTTATAATTTTAATTTAAAAACCATTTTCATTCTGGTTGGTTTTTTTTAAATTTATTTTTACTATAGCATTTTTTTATCAATGCATTCGAGAATATTTCAATTTTGAAATAAATATTTGTAATATTTTTCAATCTTTATGCCTAAATACATAGTTTTATAAAAAATATAGATATATAATATCGTTTATAGTCTATCATTTAATAAAATATGGATTGTAAAAATTATTTTGATTAATCAAACCAACAACTATTAAAAATATCTAGGTATAATCATTGGATTATTAGTTATTATTATTTATTTCATAGGTATATATTTTGACAATGTAAATTCTTTTTTTGTGTATTTAAGTGAAACTTGTTGTACAGAATATTTACACAAAAAAATTTACTTCAAGTGTTGAAATTGATTTATTGCAATTAAGCTATTATTTGTAAAAAGGTCTACCAAAAAACTTTTTTAAGACCAAAATAAAAGTTTCATGAATAAACTGTATGAATAAATATTTATTAAATTTTTGGCTGATTATTTTTATCTTCTGATATATGTATAGAAGATAAATTAAAAAATATGAAGTGAACATTCTTATTGAGTATATCGAATCTATAAAACAACATAGGTATTTAAATTTAGTATTAAATTTTGAGCGTTAACCGAAATACAAAAAAAAAAAAAAAATAATAATATTAGAATCAACATTTTTAAATAATTTTATAATTTTGCTACAAACTATAATTTTAAGTAAAATAGTTAACTAACTGAACTATACCTATAGAATTAAAAGTTAATATATTATAAAAAAATGTTCAAATATCAAAGCATGTTACTTTATAAAACAAACTACTTATATTTTATACTTTGAATTTATTTTAACATTCGAATACAAGATACTTTAAATTTTAATTGGTTGATATTAATACATTATAAATTATAATAATCATCATTATCGTCACGTGCACTATACGTTTTGAATTTAATAGTAGAATTAAATTTTATTTATACATGAAAATTACATTGTATTAAATGTTAATAGTACTATAAACATTTAATAAACATATTTTTAATTTGTTTTACAAAGATAATAATTTAAAAGCGTTTGAATTTAAATTTAAAAAAATTTATTTTATTTTTACGACTTTATCATATGACTTTGGAACTTAAGTCATTGTTATATTATTTAATTTATGAATAGTATATTATATATTATATAACACGATAAATTTTCATAACCAATATTAAATTATAAATTGTCTTGAACTTTATAATTAAATTGTTATATTATAATAGCTATAGATTAGATAATTGTGCAATAGTCAAATTACAATAATTTTTTATAAATTTTAGTTTAATTATATATTTATTAATAATAACGTTAAAATATTTGAGATATAATCGTACGCAATAACAGAAAAATAAATACTATAAGAGTATTTAATTTTATAATACAATTTTTAACAATGACTTTAACGCGTAATTGTAAAATTGATAGTAATAAGAACATTTACAAAATACAAGTTATAGAGTTAACCGCGCAAAATATTGGTCCACTACTCCACACATTCAAACTTTAAATACTTATAACAGTAATGGCACCTAATAAACTACTTGTCCAAAATTTTATTTTTTCATATTAAAATACTTCAAATAATATTTTACTTCAGGATATGAAATGAAAAATGTAATATGTTATCATTTAAGAGAGTAAATATTTAAAAAGAATATTTCCCAAAATATTATCCTATCGTATATTCGTTATACTCTGTTGAATTTAATCAACACCTCAACGCTTATTGCTTATACTATTTTTGAACAAAGCGTTTACAATAAATTGTTCGTTTATGAGCTTCATAGAACAAATTAGTAAATTAGTTAAACTATCCAAATCCTTAATTAAAATTGTTTTGAGTAAATATAATATTTTAAAATTACAGCCGTATAACGGTGACATTACGAAGAATAAATTAAGAAATATGATACATCTAATAATATCGTGATAATTTCGTACAAAACATGCTATAAAATAAGGCGTTGATACAAATTAGTAATTACAAACGACTGCTGTAAAATAAATCTTATGGTTTCATATACAGTGCAAATGTAAATTATATTTAAAACGTATAATTATTAATCACCTAATTATTTCCCGGAATCAAAATAATATACGTATTACGAACGTCGATCGTATTTGACTTTGACATTCTACATGAATGCATAAATTAAATACCAGGGCGGTTGGCCAACGAGAAGAGCTCCGTCGTGAGCCGCATCGATAAGTAGTTGTAACGCGAGCGAGAACCGACAAAATAATGGTTTAACATAAGTTCCGTTTCCGTGCAGTCATGGTTGGATGCGTTTACTTCTGTTTAATACCGTACGTCTATAATAATGTATACTGTTTTTCGAAATTACCGATAAAATAATATGCTCTTCTTCGTCTTGTTGTATTCGGAACGTCAATCAAATATTTTACTTAAATAATTTTCGTATTCTACTCAATGATAAAATATATATGATCGCTATTTACCATTCCAGGGTGAAACTACGGAAAGTAGGTCCAACATGACCTATAGTAACGATCCAAAATTTAAGATGCCTTTACACCTATTAACTTTACATGCTTTTTATATTTCTTTCAGAAGTGCGAGAAAATTGCGGAAAAAAACCATAACGTCTATGTAGCCGCAAACAAAAATGTTTTTATCGTTATAATATCATAACAATTCAATTTTTCGGTTGTCACTTATCAGAAACGTTATACACCGATTACAGTACATTTTACCGAAATAAAAAATGTGAAAAATTGATAGAATATTACTGTCTATAATAATACAGATTCTCATATAGTTCTCATCTTATAAAATTAGGAGTAAACCACGAGGCAAGTGCAAATATTTAATACTTTAAAATAACTGTACCACAATTTTACAATAACATTGGTATAATACGACGTATATCATCGTCATAATATAAGAAACTGTCATACTACGCCCACCGTACTACACGCGGCGAGTGATAAATACTCCATAACGATTGCTGTGTGACTTAAATATGATTTTGTTTGGGCACACGATTGCGTTTCTTTTCTTTAAATATTTTGTTTTTGTTGCGCATCGCGATATTAAATTTAGGGAAATCCACGGAGATTAGTTATGTGCTATTATAATATATTATTGGAGAGTGCAGCAGTTGGTGCAATAAACGACATTTCCCGACATCTTCACCTTTTAGCCGTATGTTTTAAGCATGGGTATAGTTCCAAAAACACCGATACAGCCGATAAATCTTCAATCGTAGTAGAGGAGCAATGTCAAAGAGATAACGCCCTTTTCTACCCCCTCCCCGTCACCACAAACGATATAGATATCGCGGATGGCGGTGATATAAATTACATAAACGTCGTTTTGTATTCAACAGGGACGGTGCCGGTCATTAATATTCCATATATGTGTGCGGTTTTTTTTTCTTCGCTTTATATAACGTACCTACATTATTTTTTTTTTTGTTTTTCGTTGTTGTTGTTTACCACGATTTTACGTAGATAATATATTATTATTATGTATATAAACGTGCGTAGGTGCGCGCAATGATATTGAAACGACTCGGTGGCACAGCAATAAAACGAAACAAAAAAACAATCCGTCTCTGCATAGGTCTCGCGACGATTCATTGCACAGCGCCAAGAAATTGACCAGAATCCAAAAACACCGACTAATAAACACACAAGGGACCCATAAGTTTCACTGAAGGACAAACGCAAGATATTTGTCATTACATGCATTGTACGGATATAGATATTTATTATTGAGCTTCGTACGTATGCATATTGCATATATTATACATTATTATAATACGTGATTCAGTATCGTACAATATTCATATTATTGATATAGACTTTTCAGTAGGTACTGTATAGATACACGTCGTTATTAATATTATTTTTATTTAGATGTCCAATACCTATAGGTACTTTTTCTTAGTGTACAATTTGTCCAATCCACTCCATACATATTATGCATCACTCACGTAACGTATGTACGCATAACTAAAAAAGCAGCTACAGTGCAGTACCAAGTACAAAATAATTGTGTTATTTATTCTGATATTTAGGTACGCGTACGGTTAGAGTAACTGCGGTCATTGTTGGAAATTTATGGAAATTTATGGATAAAAAAACAATATCTTATAACTGTTCGAAAATAATCACGTGAAGTCTAGACACGATACCTATAATATTTGGACCAAAGTACATGATATTTACAATTCAATGTACGATTTCAAACATTAAAATATAATTTACTTTTGCCTTTTTGAACCTATAGGTGAATCGTTTAAAAACAATAAACGCTCATGTTATTGATTTGTTCTTTACAGTGGTTATTTATTTTAAATATTTTGAGAAATACTAATATTGTAGGCACTATTACAACTTAAAAATTAAAATAAAACATAATATCCAATTGTTAAAATATATTATATGCCTATTACATTATTTTAACTTTTAGACAAACAAACTTGAGAATAACAATTAAAAGGTACTAATAGGTACCGTGTCGTAGATGTTAATATAAACATAACCAGATAACGTAATAAAATTAATTGATTTTATTATAGCATAATGATACACGAAATTGTGTATATTTAAAAAGTATGGATAGGAGGTTAAGTACAAGTAAAAACTTTTTTAATATTTCGAAACACAATAAACTTGTTACCGTTACGGCTACAAGTACAACATATAAATGTAATTTCACAAATTCTAAACGAATTTTTCAGTTATAATATTTAACATTAAAAAATACGGTTTGACGTGGGCCACGTTTCTAATTAAAACGATAATACATTTTATTCCATAAAATAATTTCATTAACACGTAATATTTTTCATTAAAAATCGGTGAAATCGTCTTTTTCCTTATTTATCCACAACGCGTTTAACTCAAATTTTGACTTTTGACAATGTCGAATGTTTTCATAGATTTGACCGGCTTAAGACGAAAATGTGTGTAATAGAAAATAGCATGTCCGACGACTGCATAAGGCTCGTCACGTATGTGTGTTTGTTATTGGTTGGAAAAATGTTATGACAAAATATATTTATATATAAGATCTCAGTGTTTGTTCGTCAGTAAGTTGGAGTGAGGACGGTACCCATTTGTAATATTTTTTATCGTGAAGAAATAACAATGGGAAACATGTTTTTTCAAAAAATTGTCGTACACGTTTGAAATTATCATTTTATTTCCTTTTCGACGTATATATAATTCCATAGAAACAGACGTACGCGTGTTTGGTATTCTTCACGACTACACTATGGTCTACGATGTCTACCATTCATGGTGTAAATCTATTCCGATGTCAGGAACGTAGATGCAAATTTGCAACCAACGGTTATAGTTTAGAGTTTGAAGTAAGGTATACGAGTACATAAAATCGAGTGTTTAATAATTTAATTTGTTATTGAACAAAATGCATACGATAGGTACTTAAGTATATTATATAAACATCATATTTAATATTAAAATATACCTACGCCCTACACACCTACTCAACCAATGCAATACATAATTTCGTGTACTTTGTACGTACCTATACTGCGTACAAAATATAATATATAATTACTGTGTAGGTACCAAATGCCATAATTAAACCATTAATGAATGTATCCGTTATGCAATTATACCATATTTATATAGTAATAAACACTTTTACATAAAATGGATAAAAGAAATTCGTTATTGATGTATAATATTATGTAGTTCTTCGCGTGCATATGGCAACAATACATTTAACACTACAGATATTTCAAATGATATTGCCGTGGGCGGACGATGTTTTCGTATGTTATATGATTAAAGTCGTAAAAATAGAACTATGCTTACTTACTATGTTAAATATTATCTTATAATTTATAGACTTTGGACATACTACCATTATTTTTATATTCATTATTATGATGTTTAGTTGTCAACTAATTTAAATTAGTAACTTTGTGTTATCGATATTTTATATAATCTTATATTATAATTATAAACCTATTTATTGTTGGATATGTATTTGATCTATGAATAACTACTACGGTTATAATTATTTTCAAGTATCTTTTTACCAATGATTGGACGAAATTATAGATAAAAAAGGGTGACTAAGGGTCAAAAATACGCATATTTCTGGATAATAAAATAAAGTCTGATCAGTTATGTTAGTGATATACAGAACTCTAGAATTATACGTATTGACACACTAGAATATTTATATCAATACTATAATACACGTTATTCTGTAGTGATGTAATAGGTATCTATCATATTTCAGTATTTGATACAGAATTCATTGACTAAATTTAAGTTACGCTAAACACGTACTATAATTTCAAAATATATTTATTCCTACGTACCTACGCATCTTCTTTATAATATTAAAAACAATTTAATTTTTAAAAACCAATTTGAAAAACATTAATTATTTTATAAGTACCTAAGCTGTACAAAATCAATGCAGTGGTTAAATATTACCTATTTATTTATTTTTTACTAAATAATGTATTTATAAGTTATAATAATTTAAGATTTATTGATCCTTGTTTATAAATAACTTACAATAAATTATTATAATTGTGTGTGTGTGTGTGTTACATTGAATGGATTAATTTCTATGTGATAATATGCATATTGCATATTGTGATGGTTAGATTAGGTTAATATAACTATGTTATACTATATATTTATTGATTATATTCTATGTTAGATCAACAAACTTTTATAAATTTAAAAATATAATAAGTAATAATACTTGTGTATTGTATAAAATTAGGTAGGTATAACAATTAAAAAAATATAATATCAAATTCCTTTATTATATTAAATTTAATATATTTTTATTGTTAAACTTGTATTGAATTTAATAATTATAACATTTGACAAGTATTCAGATATTAATTTAAAGTTATATACGTACTATTATACTAAACATAATAATCTTTGTTCTGATCTATAATCGACTGTTCATTAGAATATGTTTAATAGTGTAAGGTACCTCCTACGCACCTAATTTTGTATACAAATATCGAATTATGTATATAAAAGTAATATTTTAAATTCCCACTTGAGATGAAGACAATCACCATGAAACTATACATTATTTTCACTTTTCATGTTGCGCCTGCACAGAGTCGTGCAACACTCGTGGGTACTTATAAGATACAACAGTTAAACAGGATGATCGTCATATTCAAACTATACTAACTAACAAACTATACTTTATAACACAAGGTAATGTTATATTATAAAATATAGTGTAACTACAGTGCACGATATAGAACAGTTTTGAATTCCACGTGTTTCAAGATTGTGTTATTTGATTACGTATATTATATTTTTAAATAAAAATTTTTTTCACTATTGGAGAATAAGTGTGGTTTAATTCACAGAATTTATATTATAAAATACACGATATAAATTTAGGAAAAGGGGTTATATTAATATACATAATATATAATATATATTATAACAAGGTGATTCTGAACACTTGAAGTGAATTCAAACAATCATTATTTCAAAATTTATAAAACGTGTTTAAAAATATAATCAAAATAAAACAACAATTTTTTAAAAAAAATTACAATATTTTTAAGTATTTTTTCTATTTTATATGACAACACACGTTTTTAATATCATATCATTATACAGAATATTTTGTTAGAGTATTTTCTATATAAAAATAAAAGTACCTATTTAAAATTTAAATGATCGAAGTAGCCGATTGCATTTTTCGGAGTATCATTCCACATAGAGTGCAGACACTTTATACCAGAATTTATAATATACCTATATAATGGCTTATAAATTACTCGTCTGAATTTGTACGTATCAAAATACTCCAAAAAATATTCTGCTTCGGAATATGAAATTTAAAAAAATATTCGTTTTTATTCAAGAGTAAAAAATTTAAAAATATATATAACAATAACAAATATTAAAACATATTTTTAATTTTTGTTATGTTACGACTGAAAGTTATGTAAGAAAAATAATATTTCCATAAACCTTTAAAAATTTTGAAATAACGAGAATTCAGTGATAAACGATTCAATAATCACTCTATTAATATATATATATATATATTATAGGTACGTATAATATATTACATATTTAAGTCATCAAATTTGCATGCATCAATGTGTATTATGTATAGGTACTTATATTTTTTTTAATGTTCTATGTTTAAAATGTCTAAAGCTGATGGCCTGATGGTTGTAATAGAAATCAAAATATATTAATTTAAAATGTGTAAAGCATCAAATCTTGTGAGATTTTTTTTGGTACTGTCTATTGTAAATTATCAAAGCAAGTATAGTGATATTTTTGATTTTCCGTAAGGACTATATTCACCAATAGCATTTGAATAATTAGCGCATTTACAATTATTTTATGATAATCAAATAAAAGGTCATATTGTCTCCAACCCGCATTTAGCTAATTCATGTACACTTCGGTAAAACTGAGCCTATACCAATGAATATTAATTAAAATTAAAATGTATAATTATAGTGTATATAAACCTACTTACTAATTAAAAAATATTAGAGATATACTTAAATTTCATACTTAAAACATTAAAATGTTTTGAAACAATTTAAAAAAAAATCACTCAAACAGAATTATTTATCATCGAATATCGGAATAAATATTAAATTTTAAACTCGATCACTTATTTTAGTCACGATTTCGATTTCAGCTAATTTATGTTAATACACTATGTATTTAGTATTAGTATACCTAAGTGTTTTTACCGAAGAACCCAAATAATGCGTACAAAATACAAATTATTATTTCAACTAAAAACTTGAAAGTTTTTCAAAATCAACAGTTTTTAAATTAATAATTGAAAGTTTATTCAGTCGTGGTATTTGCATAATAACCGTACTTCAAATGCTGTTCCAAAATATGTTTTAATGTAAATTTATTTTAAAAAGTTTTAACATAAGACTTAGATTTATTTACTCTTTGTATAGGATGTTATTTGGTTTAAAAACGTGGTTATAACACGAATGCGTAATTATAAGGTAATTGCGAGAACTAATATGATCAGAATGATATCCGATTGACTATTTATTGTAAGATAAGAGTGTATTAATCTAATAGTGTTTAATAAAATAGTACGTATAATATATATTATTTTAATAAGCGAGTTGATCTAGAACGAATTTTATACATGCATTTGCATCGTGACTCATGGTTTCGTTTAACCAGATTATCAAACAGTTGAGCGTAGACTTCGCCGCCTATAAGTACACGCTATGTTCATGTAAAAACCACACATTTCCCAAAAAATAAACAATACACAAATTAAAAAGAGGGACTAAAGATCATGAGATAACAACTCTATAAGCCTTATAGCATTGTATAACGTGTTAAAAGTGCAAGTCATATTAATAATGCAATTTTATGTATAACTGCACAGTTATGAAGTATTAACGACTTTTTTGAATATTTTGAAATACTTTTAAATAAACATACATAATATATTTAAAATATTTTTTTTTGATTTTATATTTTAAAATACAGAACATTAAAATGCTTAAATTTTAATCAACGATAAATTTTATGGAAATTTATATATTATTGACTTTTTACATTTCATTTAAAAAATATTTAATCATCGTAAACAAGTATTTATATACACCACTAACAGAAAAGACTTACTTATACAAATTTTGATTCTGAAGAGCCACATAGAAATGCCTTTAAAATATATTTTCAACAAGTATGTATAATATAATATGTATATATTGTAATGTGTTTTTGGCTATTACGGTTGTGATATGCAAAGCAGTGTACCATGTACCGTGTACCTACCCCATCAGTGGAAATTCGATAAACTGTTATTAGAATATTGGGTACTTACATTTTAAAATACACAAATATTAAAAAAAAATGTTTTCGATTAACTTGATAAACCATCGTTCCAACTCATAACAGGTAACATTGCAAAAATATATTTTTGTTATTATTATTATTTATTTAAACCTATATCATTTATACTATTAAAATATTCATAGTATATTTTTTAGAAAATTTTTATAAATGTATAATAAGTCAAGTATAAACACTAATTTTTTCATTGTTTTAAGGAGAGCTTGGTCGATGCTAATGGGCTAACCACCTTCCCTAAATTTTCACCAATGTTGCATGTACACGAGTGATTCGGCATGTCATAATTTAATTAATTACTGTACATATTATTTTCGGTGATGGTATATTATATATAAGCATATTGTGCAATTTACATTGATAATAATAAGATATACAACTTTATATTATATCGATGGCTATTAATTCCGAATGTATACACGGAACTTACTGTGTGCCAATATAAGAACTCTATATATAGGGCATTAAACAAAATGAAAATCTGAGAAATATTTTTCACCATAATTTATTTTTCCGCACACAAATACACTATAATTTACACGTAATATTATTTATAAATTATAATGCATGTGTCGCGGAACCATCGATATAATACTACCTACGTAATATTCGTGTTATAACGATATAGTGCAATACAACAATATATACCTATAAGCTTGTCACAGTATTATACTACTATATACAGTTCTATTACACACGTGATGGACATTTGGATGGAGTGTGGCGATTCGCATGTATTGTCTCTGTCTTACAAATGACAAACGTATGTGAAATATCAAACTTGTGTTTAGCAGTTTCGATTTTATGTAATAGCCTTTATAGTGAATTAATTTATTAAAAAAAATCCTATTGTATTTTTACTTTTATTTTTTGCGATATTTTGATTGTTAAGCGAGTTACGAGAATTTTTAAATTACCTATAATATTTTACGTATTAATGAATTTACGTAGCAAAATTGCTAAAAAATTAAAATATCGTAAAAAACTCTACATGAAAACACAGTTTATTTTCTTATTTTCAAGTTTAATAATAATTAATAACTTGTCAATTCACTCTATTATAGATTACTACAAAAGTGGAAAAATTGAAACTTAAAAAAAAATGTACTATGTTGTACATTTGTAAGACTAAGATAACATATATTGTTAGTGTGGCGCGTCTTCTTAATAATAGTTATTAAATCATAGGTAGGTCCTACTCATGACGAATAGTTTACCGATATAAATAATGATGTGATCTAATTAAACAATGCATTTAACAAACTAAATAAAAATAAATAAAATATTTGTTGGTTAATTTATCGTGTTTGTTTATTATTTCAATAATTCTATGCGTGGTTAATCAACTAAAATAAACTACGTATTATTCGACGATGTAGAAAAAAATGATAAAAAACTAGAAACATTTAATTTTAAAATTATATATTTTTAATGCATCAATAAGTTAACAGGACTATTTGATTTCGTTTTAACTAGCGAGGAAAATGGAAATGAAAGAAATATTCTGTTTCCGAACTTCCGCTGCTGGTTATTCAAATATTTATCGGATTCACAACGACCAAAAAGTTACGGTGCATTTATGTCTATGTACAATATTTAGAGATTACCAATATTATATATTTATATACACGTGTGATGTAGAAATTTTCAGAGTTTCATTAGAAAAATATTATCATCGTTTGATAATATCACAACAATTTAATTAAAAACTTAGAAATGTAAAAATGCATTGTAAACATGTTGATAATATGTTGTAATAATAGACAATGATGAGCACAAATGAAATTAAGCACAAAAGAGCCGCGAACAATTATTATGATTATTATTTACTGTTTTCTATAAGTCATATTTGGAAGTGGATCGTTTCTCCAGAACCGATACGGACCATGTGTGTGTTTGGTAACTTTTTCGGACTCTAATCGGCTGTCAAAAATACATATCATAGAATAAAAATGTGTTCCATATTGTTATAAATAAACCGATATAATTGTTAATCATGTTAAAATAATCAAACTGCACGCGCACGCATAGATAATATAATTGGGGTATAATACATCATACATGTAGCGTATGTTATACTCTCAACAACAGCTAGCGCGTTTATTATGACCTTTTCTTGAACTGACCTCTGATAAGCACATTGTCAGTCGGATTCTTTCAGAGTAATCATATTTTACAACATTGACGAATATTAAAATATGTATAATTAATAATGACGATTCGTCAAACAAAAGTATAAGCTATAAATGATGAGAATCTGAAATAGAAACAAAATATAAATCGCGTACGACACAAAACGGAGCGTCGGCGTACGCTTGTTATCGGTTTATGTATATTATTAATATATATCTATAACATTGGAAAACTGATGATTAAAAAAAACAATATAATATTATACAGTGTGTGCCCGTCGATGTAACATTTTTCCAACTAGTCTATTCGAAATCGGTATTTTTTTTTTTTTTTTTGTAAGTTAACTCTGTCGTGTATGGCCACACATGCTTTTGCTGACAAACAAAAACGACAATAAATAGCTGTTTAGCATAATTTTTTCAGAAAATTTGTACACGAATCCGTTCTTTCACATTTTATATGAAAACGAGGACAATCACAAATGTTTAAATATCGATAAAAAAAAAAAAAAAAAAACAATATGAAGAATACATTGAGCGGAGTCCATTTGTAATGACGTAAATAACCAATATAATTGTCCGCCTTTATGAAAGGAAATAAATCAAATCGAAAAAAAACTATACCAACTCACGGGAAATCGACTAAAATATTATCATATAGCTTAGTATAATAATATTCCATGTCAGTTGGTAGGTAGTATATTCTGTTATTATGCAGTGAGGACGGGACGCACGTCGAGAAGACGTGTCGAAATAAATAAACATTACATCGCGACTGAGGTTGGGCACAGTACGAAAAAAACGATTTTTAGGGTGTGAGAACGGCGGTCACGAGTAGAAAAAAAGAAAAAAGTACGAATTCGTATCGATAGCAAGCAAAATATTGTTGATTAATCGTGCTATATCGTAAAGTGTTTGGCATTGATCTTTGTAAGAATCGTGGAAATAATCGATACGTTTGATGTCTGTAAAACTAGTTTCGGCAGCATTGAGCACTCAAAAATCTCTCCTGTTAAACGCGTGTCTGGGTAGGGTTTTGGCGGGTTTACCTACTGCTTAGCCGGTAAAGCAAAGAAAAATATCGTAAGGGAATATCAGCGTGCGAGCACTTACCGCAAACCGTCTTCCAAGTACTCGACGACGTATTCGTTGCTGATGGTGCCGTCTTCGTCGGTGTCGTCGACGATCACGTCCCGGACAGCCGTCCAGTCGAGTACGTAGCCGCGGTGCCTTTGCAATTCGGACGACCGGGACAGGCGCTCGGTGAGATCAGCGAACCGGTCGTCGGCGTACAGGTCGGGTACGGCGGTCTTCGGACGTCCGTCGGCTGCTCGCGGATACGGTTGCGGCGCGCCTGATCGGGCCGGTTGCGGCTGTTGCGGCCGAACGGACGGCATCAGCGTGGACGCGACAAACGACGCGGCCGCGTTCCAGGCGGACTGCGCGTCGTCGGCGTCCCGAGACCGGTCGGACCGGCCGTGAAAGTGCGAAGCGGCGGCGTCGCCGCCGCCGTCGGCCACGGACAGCCGGCGGGCGTTCTCGTTCTGCATGTCGACCACGAACAGCACGGTGACCAGGACCAGCGACAGGCAGAAGCCGACCACCACGCGGTCACGGAGTTTCATGGCGGCAGTGCGTTGTCGTCGCGTGTCCGTCGGCGTCGGCGGCTACGGTTGCGGCTGCGGTCGGCGTGACGAGAACACGACGCGGCGGTTAAGTTGCAGCAGACGGCGTAGTTGACGAGCGGCGACGGCGTCGGCGCCAGACGCATCGGATCTGCCGCTGCGCGTCGCTGACGAACCGGCACCGGCGGCGGAGTGCCCTACGCCGCGCCCTCCCGCCACCCGACGGTGTTTGTACAATTGTTTGGCGCCGATATTTTTTCACCACAGATGTTGCGACTTTAATTTTCGTTATCGTCGGCGGGTCGCGTACTTGCGTTTCGGCTACGCGTGAACCGTTTCGTTTACGACTGTCGTATCGCGTTTGAGGTCCCGCGACGGCTTTCGGCTCTGTTCTGCCGCTGCTGTCGGGTGCACCGCAGCCGGCGTTATCGTCTCGACCTTTGACCGCCGACGTGGCCGCGTCATCGCCGCGCCACCGCGTGTCCCGCGGCCGTGTCGTATTCTAATCGCAGCGCGCGCGCCCCCCTACCCCTCAACGCGCCGGACTCAACTACTGCCGCGTCACGGCCGCCGTCGTCACAAGCCTCGCGCGCATCTCGACCGCCGCCGCCGCCGTTCCTGGCCGTAATTCGGGTCCCGCGATATGGCTACAGTCCTGCACGTCCTGAAACACACGACGTTCAAACGTATTAGTGGCGATATTCCAATAGTCCTGTCTCTCGGCAGTTTACATGGTATTACAACATTCGTCCGCGGACAGTGGCGGGATATCGGGACTTTTTCTCGGTCGACCGCGACGGACTGACGGCAGACCGTTAATGCAAATGATAATTAAGAGGGCAGGCTTAAGGCTGTAGTGCGAGAGATATTGAATAATTTGACGTTGTTAATAATAAAAGTTGCCCATCGGATAGAAAACCGTAAAATAAAAACAATACGAGTTTTTCAAACCGTATGTTATATTCTGTTTTTATAAAGTGCAAAATTTTAATTAAAACTACTAATTCTAAAACACGTGTCTTATAATTTCTATGATGAAACAGATTTGAAATAATTTCAACGAGACGAATTTATTTCGTTCGAAGTCCGACACTGTATGCATAACATATTTATAAATCATAACATTAATAATAATATTCGTATTTTATTTTGACACGAGTATTTTCCGCTCGAGCGCAGTTTAAACGTCACGAGAGACCGCATGACTATCTAAGGTATTACTATTATAGTGTATAGTTATACGACTGCGATAGTTATACGCGTGATTCGAACCACATAATATTAATAATAATATAAATAATTTCCAAATGAAGGTATACGCTATACGGTCACATGATCTCAATAACTTTGTTATACTCAAATCGGTAGATACCTACTGACATTAACTAACTTTATAACAGATAGTGGTCGTTAAAAGACGAAAATTGTCAGTGTACTCAACAGTGACAATTACTCGGTATAATATAATAATATTTTACCTTTATTATTAGTAATTAACTGATTTAGTTTGTAAAAGCGTGTGATATAAATACTGTTTGATTAGTTGGTCGGGATTTAATGTGATTTCGTGGTTTTTTTTATAAATGAGGTCGCTTGTTTATTGCCGTTACACGCGTGTTGTCGATATAGTACACTTGCGCGACAACGACTCGATGATCTATAATATTTTACATTGTAATGCACTCCAATAATAGTGACTAATGTAGCTATAATTGTCGTCACGCGTAACTCATTTCCTGTACACACAACTTTAAGCTCAATCGAAAGACGAAAATAAAATTATTCTATAAACATCCGACCATTGCCGTAAAACCAAAATAACTGGCTATAAGTCGTTCCCACGGGTATATAATATTGTGTTATTACACGCAAGCCGGTGGTTCGAGTTGGCGAGCAACAGGTCGCGTCGCGTGCCATCCCAACGACAGTTATTTACCCTGCGGAATCGTCCGCAAATATTTAACGAAATACTGGCAATCGGATGAAATTTGCGATCATAGCTTTTATCGTTTATTGTGTATAATTTCATAGCGGTTATAAAACTCTAACTATAATAACATGTTTAGCGTTCATGGTCGATTTGCGTAAATCTCGGAGGGTATTAAGGGTGCTTAGCACCTTTAGAAATCCCATGGTTATCATTAAAAGCTTAGACGCGTACCACTATGGATCAAGATAGACTATTGGACTTGACAATTAACCACCTTAAAAAGAAATAATATGTAATAAATGACTATGTTTTAAATAAATACGCTGAAAACCAGTGTACCTACATCGTAATTAAATGTCTAGTGACTATAGTATAATAATATTATTATTTATTAGTTATTATTATTGTTATTTATTTATAAATAAAAATAACTTGTTTTACGAAAATTTTGCAATTTATTAAACTCTATAATTGATTTAATTTATTGATAGAAATATTAAATGCAACGGAAATTGCAGTGACGAGCCAAGGTAGGTTTGGAGTTGTATCCAACATCACTATATTTTTTTTTTTTTTTAATATCATCTTTAGATTAGAGAGTTGTTATTACGTACTAGTTATTAATTAATATCTCTTTCTTCCGCAAAAAAATTACGCGGAGTGGCAAGAAATATGCATTTCCGTCCTATAATAATCTTAGTAAAATTAAAATTTTTGAAAAATGTATTTTTCAAATTTGATGTTTACTATATATACTTATGATCACATGTAAACATAGTTTTGAAATTTTCACCCGGCTATTTTTTTCATTCGCTTATTTGAAAGTTGAAAGCCTAATCGCAGCAGTATAGTATAAGTTTGTCAAATAAGTCTGAGTTTGTTCGGTACCACCTCGTTAAAAGTCTTTCAGAAGTGTATTATGACTGTCGATACGTTATGTTCATAAATCGTTTTCTGTAATTCATTAGTCGACAATTTTTTTGTATCCTAACACGTGTTATAAATTTATAATCAAATTTTACAATACATATTTCGCGAAAAATGACGACTTCTCAAAATCAAAATATTTTGATGTTATAGTCTTTACTCTGTTGCATTAATATATTATATTATATTACCTAACACAAATAACAATTTTACATAATATAATATGAACTATTCAATTATACCTATAATAGCTATTATAAACTGTAGGACGTCAAAATTAATAACATTTAATAGACAATATTAATAGTTTACTACCTTAATACATATTTATAATATAAGTCAAAATATCATAATATTTTCTGAGTTAAAACTAAAAATAAATTATCGGTTATATTAATTTTATTATTAAATATCAAGTAGGTAATATGTAGGGCTCGGAACTAAATGCACTAAAAAAGTACAAATATACTCTAAAAATATGCATTTATATTTTATTTTTTTACACAAAATTATTATTTGTAAAATATTTTATGAAATATTATAAACACGAAAAAACAAAACAATAAAAATAATCCTGATTTTTAATTTTCAATCATAATTAAAAAAAAAAAAATAAGATACAAGAATATCTAATAATATCTCTCAATATTTATGTATTTATTTTTTTATTTAAAAATGTTCATAGTAAATCTTCATAAATTATAAAATATGTTCTAATAAATTGTAAAATTAAGAAATATGCTTTAAAATCTAAAAATCACTAAATATGCAAAAATATGCACTATAAAATTTTGATATGTTTTTCGTAGTGTCTTAGAACGAATTTCTAACTCACTTAGCAATAAATCTACCGGTTCAAAAAAAACATGCAAATGCAACAACTTCCGAGCCCTAGTAATATGTATTGTTTTGATTGTTGCTGTTGCATAGTCATATCATTACCTTCAAAACAAATTAGTAAATACATTGAATTCGTAGAAAAATGTAATAATAAAGAATCTAAAAAATAATAATTTTATCGTAATAATAATAATTTGTGATTATAATACTATGATGAAATCGTATAATATGTCGAACATTTAAAACAACATAGATAAAATAGACAACAGATAAAATTCAGGCATTATCATTTCGTACTGTATAACATATTATAAAAAGTATTAAATAATAATGACCTCAAGTACCGCGTGTTTAAAATTTAAAGTTATAAAATAATTTTCATCAGCATCGATTCTGCTCCTTTTCACGGAATAGTAATTTTATGTGACATTTTATTGATAACTAGTACACTTCAGTACCTAAATAATAATAATAATAATTACATAATGAATGGTGCACACAATCAATATTTTTCGAATTTTAATATAACTGATTTTCATTTTAATAAAAAGTAGGATCGCTGACGTGTTATTTACTAAAAAATATATTCTTAAATTGAAATTGCAACCCATGATACCCGATTATAAATTGTTAAAGTTTTGTAGTTATACTCTTTGATGTTATATATACGTATTACATAATAAATTCGTGTTCATTCAAAACGATGTGCAAACAAAATGCATACACAGTTCAAACACATTAACTGGCATAAGTATACCAGCTATATCTATACTTCCATGTACGAGAGATACTTTTTGCATTTTCAAACGGAAAATGTAATCAAATAGTCAAGTTTTTAAACTTTTTGTACATTTTATGCATGAAAACGGTTATTTTCCATCGTATAAAGCATTGGCAAAACTTATTACCTACCCTCGTTCGTAATTAAAAAAAAAAATATCTTTACTAATTTGTTCGACGGAGAATATTATGTAAAATGTTGTAAACCTACACAAGTTCCACCTGATTTTAGTGTTATGTGATGCCTACAGCCATGAAACTTTTATTAATAATAAATAGCTAGTTAACGAAACCACATATCCGAATAAATAATGGTCAAATCTTATCGTCAAGCGATACAGAGTAACACTGTGAATCTCCGGAAGAATCACTGGAAGTGTGCTCGTGTTTTTTCTCGGTCTGTCAATCATTATATTTTGTCATTGACATGATTCGTGTAGTTTTATTCCACTACTAACTTCTAGAAGAAGGGAAAGCTCGATCAAACATACGTGTTAAATACCTCCAACTCTGTGGCATTAACCTCAAGATCCTGGAAACAGATATAGTACCACTGCAGAGACTCCCAAATTCCACTCAAAGGCAGACCCAACATGTATTTACGGTCGGGGCACTCAATAGGCCCATTTTCCATTGTGAGTTGTGACACGAGATTTTTATATATTAGATAGTTATAGCCCCCCCATAAAAAAAAAAAAAAACAATATGATTAAAATTTATGTTTTTATTATTATTTTTTTCCAGTGGGGGTGGCACTTGCCTCCAATGCACCCCTCCCTGAATCCGCCCTTGATACCACTTGCCCCGAGGAATAAACTTGTAATTTTGCACCACCGGTCCCCGGATGGATAACCTGAGGTATAATTGCTTATGGTAAATTTGTTTACGCCCCCCTCCCCCCACTCACGCCCGTTTCGGAAAGCGACTACGGTACACTTGTATACAGTAAAATCGAAGTATATGAATAAGCGTGATTCCTGATTTTGTTTATGACAATGTACTAGTTCTACACTACTACTCGACATCATATAATTTAATTAGGCTCCTATATTGAAGATAATTTAAACGTATAAATATATTATTATGCAAGGTATATATTAATAAGTCAATTACATTTTATACATTTTATATATTTACCATTCGATTGTCATAATATTTTGCTTTATTAATTTACACTACGATATTTTATTTTTCACTTAACCTGTCGTGGCTGTGTGTATCTAATTCAACTTAAAACGATAAAAACCGAATTGACTAATATTATAAATATTAATATTGCACACGTATAATAAATAATGATATGCGTGAACGTATTATAATTTATAAATACAATCACGAACCACCTGTTACTTATAAAATAATATAAAAATAATATTTTGAATATTTTGAACCGTTCCACAGTAAAAAATTTTCGTATTTACCCATAAATAATACTATATCTTGTACAATTATTTATAAAAATATCTGTATACATATTATATGATATAAGTACTTATGTACCTATATTGTATAATACATATGTTGAATTCGATATTTTTATTTTATTTTATTACGCAATAATATGGAATCCTATATTTTCTTTTTGTGGTACTTTTAGTCTTCATAATTATTGTTATATCGTATTATTATAAAATAATATTGTAACCATCGTGAAATGAATGATAAAATTTCATTTTACTAAAAAATAGCTTATTGATTTATTAATAAAGCACATTTTTATTTTTACAGATATCCGAATTGCAAATGTCTATTTTGACACATGTATAAATGACATTTATATTTTGTATATAATCAAATATAACACAATTGGTAAAAAAGTTTTACAACTCAAAGTGTTGTGTTTATTAAAATTTTCTTACATGATATTATATTTAACTCATTTTTTTCATTTTTTTCTTATTATAGACATTAATTATTGTATGTTTAAAACTATCTACTATGGCAACTATATAGGAATTTCCCTATTTTAAAGGATCTTCAAATGAGTAATTTATGATTTTCAATAGGATATGGTATTCATGATAAAAATGTAAAAATAAAATTATTAATTATTAGATAGATTATTACTGTCATCGTCATAATATTAGGACAAGATACATCTGTTATTTAGAGATCTGCTTAAATAAGTTTATACAATATATTGCTATCTGCCTATAAACCCTGTGGCGTGGGTGATAAACATTCAGGTGACGTTCATGTACAGGTGTATACACAAAATGTAATATTTAGGACGTTTATAATGGGTGGCACATAATATATCTCCATTATTGTCAGTTTTGACATATAAGTTATTGTTATATTTACCGATCTACACAGAAACTCAAATAATTACGTTATTTTTCATTGGCACATTTAAATAAATTAAGTACCTACACGAATTTAACGTGTTCGCATCAATGTCCTAAAACGTGTATTAACCGCTTAAAATTTTATAATTACCTATATAAAAAGGAATTAGTGAAAACATGATATCAAAAGTTGGATATTTATTATAGAAAACATTTATTTTGAAACAACTTTAGAGTTTATTCTGAACCAAACTTCGAGTAATCTCTAAATACACTTTATTATGATGTAGGAAATGTATAGTTTATTTTTTTTCAATACATAATATTATCATCATTGGTTATATTATATTATAATAAATTAGCTGAAAAACATAGCTTTACCGTATATTATTTCGAAAATAATAATTGTACCACCTATTGAATTTAATTATTTATTTTTATACGTTCAATAATTATTTTCTTAGTTTTCTTAATTAATCCAAAATAGTCAAGTTCGTAATTAGTTATCATTTTTTTTATTATATTCGAATATACGTCGTTTATTTTTAGAACGATGTTTCGTTCGTTCGAAATCTTGTTTTTACCCTGAATAATTTTAATTTTAGATTTAAGAGGAGCGATAAATGTATTGTTTTTATGCAATGATATATTTTTTTTTTTTTTGTTACGGTTAGTTGTGGATAAGATGATGCTTCAATTTTAAGTTTTGAAAGTGGTTTTGGTCATTTTGGATAGAAAATTGGATTCAGCTTGTATTTTAGAGAGGTTTAAATTTTAAATATTTATAATCAGGAAAATCAAATAAAAAATTAAGAAAAAACCGGCATTTTAAATTTTTACGCTAAACCAGATTTTGACTTAATTGATAACTTTATTTTGATAAAATTAAAAAACTAAAAATTCGAGTTATATAAATTGTTATAATATGGTATGATTGTATATTGTTATAATAATTTAATTCTACATTAAATAATATCCCAAAAAAATTATATCATTCTACCGTAATACTAAAAGTAAAATAATAAATGGCTTTAAAAGCTATATCAGAAAAAAACATATCAGGAAATACGTATACTTATGAGTTATGATATTATAGACTAACATATCGTTTTTGCGCAAAATCGTTCTTCGTATACAATGAGTCAATGATACACCATTGAATTTTAATTTAACACACCCATTATAGTGACCCACCCATTACATAATGTACAGCAGAGCGGTACCCACTCGCCTACCTTATTTTTTATTTTATACGTTTTTGAGAGTATTTAATATAATTGTTGTTTTATAATTTAGTTTGTATATGCCATATTTTACCTGAAAATCGACGACTCGCTTGCGCACAACGAAATCAGTCGTTTACCTGAAAACGGATCACACGTTTGCGCATAACAACACATACATGTATAAATCGTCACAGACTTCAGTAAAAATTATCAAATATTTAATAGCATAGCAATATAATCTTATAATCGATTGTGTAAATGATATCATTTGGATTTTTCGTCTAAGCATCTAATACAGTTAGTTTCATGTTCTCAGATTATATTTTAAAAAATTATTTTGACTCTAACAGCTGCGAGTTTCCACCAATCTTATGAGCTTGTGAACCAAATGGTAATTCCAAGATGACGAATAGCGCAGAAAGTTTCCATAAACATTATAATAGCCAATTTTATATACCACATCCACATATACATAAAGTCATTGGATATACTCATGTAAATTCAAAGTAAAAGACAGTCCTAAGCCTGTTAAAGCGAGAAAAAGAATTTATGCGCAATCGAGTTCTAAAAAAAGTAAATGTGCGCAAACAAGTTGTAGCCTTTATACCTTCAATCTACTAATATTTTTGATGCATTTTAAGAACTATTTTCTATTTATCTTAAAGACGAATAATAATTATCAGCGTTATAGTTTAGTAAATGTTATTTAAATTAACAGCAGATAATACCCGCACCTCTGGACTGAGCTATCTCCCGCGTGAACTAATTCGTGACTACTGAAAGGTAGGTCCAGAATCATACCAACTGTATTACTGTCACTTGTTTACGCGAAAGACTTATTTTACAATCCACTCCTATAAATTTATAACTATATAGATATAAGTACTTAAAGAACACCAAACATGATGAATTGTAACTCTAAAGCTTTTTCCAATAGTAAAGCATGAAACATGTACAAAGAAAAATACTCTAGATTGTACTACTTAAAAACTGTGTGCTTTGAGTTTTATTGGAAGGTACTCATTATAATATTATTGTAAATTGTTAGAATTCAATGACTACTATTTTAATAAATTATACTTTAATTTTAGTTTTAATAAAATGTATTTGCGTTTATGTGGTGTTGATTTTTAAGTTGCCGTTTGGGTCATATTTTCGCTTGTGAACTACAGTTATTATACAGTATTTATCGAAAAATTTTACTTACAATGACATGTTCTAGATAGAAAAAACAAATAGGTAACATTATAATAAACATGCCTTTACCTTATATTGCTATCAATATTTTCATACTCCAAGTATAATATAAACTTTATATTATAGAGTAGTTAGTTAATATTCGCACTGGATTGGGAAATCATATTTGTTATGTGTATGTTTTGTAGGTGTTATCACGTTTCACAATTTCATAAAAATATATATACATATAATATTTATGTATTTTACAGTTATTGTTAACAACTGGCATCACACACATTTTTACTAAATGACAGACTTTGCTTTAAATATTTATAGCCATACAATTTTTTTCCTGTTATTTATTTTCTGACTATGCACACAATATTTACAATAATACTTAAATTCTATTATACGATATTTCATCAATTTGTTACGTTAAATCACGGATAAAATATTTTATTATTGACCACTTAAGAATTACCAAAATTAGATCCATTCACAATAAAAACTACCTGAACTAAAACTCTTAATCCCATACACAAAATCCTTTTTAAATTGAATTCACTGAATAAATAAACCTATAGCCTTAAAGTAAACAATTTTTTTTTCAAAAACCGTATTTGTGAAATATTTATTCTATCGTTCAAATTATAGATCTCAACTAGCCTATAATCTTTCAGGAAATGGAATACTACCTCAATAATATAAGAAAACCTTAAATCGTATTTACATTTATCTAACGTTAACAGCGTTTCCAGAACTAAATACAATTATCATCGATGTATGATGTGAAATCTAGGCCAAGAATAACTCTTATCTGAGAAAACTTAACACAGTTTTTTTTTTGTTTATCATTCGTCGATTATATATCGAACAAAGGAATATGTGTTCTCTTGATCATTAGGAAAATTCGGTGTATAAAACATTTCTATTCAACTATATTATTTAGCTATTATTATTTATTTATTGTGCTTAATAAATAGTTTGAGATATGTACATCGTACACTGTAAAAGTAAAATATATAACTACTCAACATACGTTATTTTTTAATTTTACACTTAGTTTTTTTCGTATATTCTTAGTAGCAAAGCTAGATAGTCAAATAAAAAACTTATTATAATACTATTTTAGGCAATAATTATAAGTAATTTTTTAAACTTAATTTAATAATTCAATTAATGTAATGTAAATAATCGTTAAAGAAAATACATTTGTTTAAATTGTTGTTTATATGTTTTGATTTTATATTTTGTTGTATGTTAATTATTTAAATTATTATGTGTTCTTAATCTTTATATTTCAATGTTTAATTATCGGTTCTAATACTAATCCAAAGAACGGCAATATGCTAAAATAGTTTTGTCTATTTTATTTTATTTGTACGTTGTAAAACTCAAAGCTGCACATTAAGAACATTTTTGGTTTTACTATTAATACAAATAAATATAATATCTATATGAAATAATATTTCACTGATATATTTTATATTTTAAATTTATAAAATTATGTTTTATTAATGGATTTTAGATTAATTTAATTATTTTCTGATATATGAACAAGATATAATAACTTTACTGTGATATAAGTTGTTATTAATAGCTAGCCTTATTAAATCCAAACGAAAATTAAGATTAGAGACACACCATAATGCCACTATACGCTTTCAATTCTTATTCTATTAAAAAATAAAACTGCAGAAGACGATCAGATCGTATCTATGTATATTTGCATAGAATAAAATCATTTTATTTATAAATTTTAGTTAAATCGTAACCTTTTTAAATTGTTTGTACTATTTACGCATAAATTTATCAAAATTAAAACTTTAACGAATTTGTGTGTAAAATTGATTTCCGGTGAGTTGATCTCTGTTTCGCTCTTCTCCATCATGTTTGTTTCACGTTGGTCACTGGTTCCACTACACAATTGTATACCGTTTAACGCTTTGGATAATTTAACCATTATTTAATTAAATGTGATTAATGGCCCGAAACACTTATCCAACGTTAACAAATTCTACGATAATTACTAATGATTTTTTTTTAGCAATAGAAACTATAGTATATTCAATGAAAATAAGAACGTTTCCACTACAATTTTCTTGTTTTTCAAGTGAAAAATGATATTGATTTTACTACAGATTTCGATTTCTTTGCTGAAAACAAAGCAAACGATCTTTATTAAGTATATATATACATAAAAAATATTGGTAACTAAATTAGTGTAACTAATTTTATCAGATTTGATAAAATATCATTCATTTTATTATTTGTAATAGTATTACAGTCTGTGTGATATATAAGTATTATAATTTTTAATTAATCAAAAACATAAATTGATTTAGAAAAATAAAATCAATTAGCAGTAATAAATCGTATGTCTTCGTCATTTATAAACAATAGATATGAGGCATCTGGTTCTACACTGGTCATTTGAGACATTACGGTTTGTGAACTGGAACATCACTTTAGAAGTGGCATACTTGCTATTTGCTTTGTTAAGCTTAGTAAGCGCTGATAAAAACAAAAGCAATCATCTTCGTCTGTCAGCCACTCAGTAAATCATTCAAATAGAAGTTTCGCTATTCAGTACATTGAGTTCTAGAATCAGATATTCCGCAACTAATTTCAAGAAACACTGTTTGACAATTAATGACGCTAACTTGGTGCCAAGGTAACAGTTAGACTCTTATGTAGATGGTTGACCGAGAGGTTATCAAACTGAAGTTGCTTACTTTATCAACACTTATCTACTGAGCTCCACAACGCAAGTCGATGAGTAAAAAAAGGTAAACATCTAGTAGGCTACATAATATATGTGAATAAAATCACTATCTTTCGAAATCAAAAAAATAATATTTCAAGTTAACTATTATAGAATAAATAATTCGTAAAATTATTTTGACAAGTATTTCATACATTAAATATTAATTATTACTGATGGCTAAATAAATTAACTAAATGTAAACAGTTGTATTAAAACGCCCTAGTGCTCTTTAATATGCATTCATCAAAAAAAAACATTAAAGTAATAACAGTTTTATTTTTTTTAATAAATATTAAAATAGCGGTGAAGTAGTTTAACACTTACCAGATATAATTAAAAAAAAGGGGAAAAGTAGGTAACCGCTGTCCACTATATAGTAGGTATCAAGTGAACCACGTCATTGAGAATAAGTAACTATGATAAATATTTTAAATTTGAATTCAATGTTACCTTATTGCATACGAAAAACTATTCAGAATGGAGACGGTCTGTTAGCATGTGTTACTAAGTATATTTTATGATATTTTTATACATTTCTATTATTATAATTAATTTTACTATTAGTTAAATAGTAGATTTTTTACTGTTTAAAAAAAAATTAAGATATTAATATAAATATTTTGAAAATATCATTCATGTTCCCTCTAATAATAATGAATCGATCCACAAAAAAATAACTAAAATAATTATTCTGCGTTTCAATATTAATTTATTTTGAAATTTAAAATATTAATATTAAATTATCATACTTATAAAAAAATAATAGATATAAATATAATTTATCCCCCAAAACTATTATATTATATAATATATATATTAAGTTGACAGGTAACAATGTGGGTGTTGTTGCAATACTAAAAACTACTAACGAGTAGATTCAATTAAAAGTGAAAACTCAACATATATATATTATATTCCTATATAATATAAAATACATTAGATATCTTATATGGTGAATAAAAGGAATCATTTTAAACAACAATATGATTCAATTATCGGTGAAAAATAGAATACACATGTATACAAGCATTATGTGTATGATATTTCCTTTCAAGTGTTCGATATTCGAATATGAAATAAGTGTAATGCATAACTATATATTATTACATAATTTTATAATATATTAGTTATTAACACTTTTGAAACTCGAAGACTCGATTTATAAGTACGAAAAGAATTCTCAAGTTTATTGATCACTCTTTTATATAACACGCACTAATAACAATTTTTTTTTTTATTACAATGATAATATAGTATTGAATAAATACAATTAAGAAAAGTAACCAGAAAGCGTGTTTGACACATTTATCAACTAAATAGACATTGTGTTGTTTGTAGATCAAGTCAACGATAAACTATATGCTGTTCGAAATGATCAATATTTAGTGAAAAGCGAAAGTTTAATATAAATCAGCGTGTTAACGTTACTAATTTACTTGATATACTTATTTATAGCTAAAGTAAATGTATATATATTTAAGACTTGTAATATTCATTACTAATAACATATTTTTTTATTCTGGAAAATGCAATTAATTAGAATATATTTTTTTAAATTAATGTTTAATAATATGAATATTAATATTAAATCTGTAACCTTTTTTTAACATATTGAATTTTTAAGAATAAAGTTATTGAAGTATTTTCCCTTTTTTGAAAAAAAAAAAACTTTTAGAAAATAATGATTGACGAGAAGAGAAGTATACAATAAGTAATAACTCAGCGGAGATAAATTCCAACAAAACCTTTTTTAAATTTGTTAAGATTATTATTAACGTAAAAATATTACTATACATAATATCGCAGGCCCAGGTCTATAATGGTCATTAATATAGCTATCAGTTATCATTTATGCTTACAATATATACAGTTGAGTTTGGAAACATTATATGAACCCATTAAAAATTTGATAAAGAAGATAAAAGACACTCGGTTTTAATCTTTTGTAAAGATATGCTCGTATTTATCTAAATGTACCTTAATTTATTGTACTTAAATCGTTTATACAACGTATTTGAAAACAGATCGTTAAGTATTTGGTAAATAATATTATGTTATAAAAATAAACGTTTTTCTTTGTAGAATGTATAATGAAACCACGTGTACAGTGTACCCTAAACTCAAAAAGAGAGTACAAATCGTGGAAGTGCGGAACGTAATTTATGCTACGTAACGCATGAGACATTCATAGAGAAAACGAATCTGGTATATAATATCATCTTAAAATAGACATTTATAAACATCAGTGTCTACATTATTTTATTATTTTTAAAAGTTTATATAAATTTGTAGCTTATATAAATATTAAAATGTACCATATCGTTTGTCGTTAAAAATTGTATTATCCATTTATCAAAAAATGTAATCTTTAACGTACCTATTAAATATTTTGAAAGGATTCAAATGACAATTTTTTCCAAGTCGTCGGTTATAATCAGCCTGATATTATTTTAGCTGGAGAATAATTTCCAATTCCAACACTGATGATGTTTGTGGATATACCTATTATATTTATTTCATTCATAAGACAAGAATAAAACTGTTTACAATTATTTTATAACAAGTTTAGAAACTTACATTAATTACTATATTAAACACTTCCACTTGACTTTTTAAGCGATAATCATTTAACAAATTATCCTGAACTAATTATTTAACCTCTCTACATTATATAATTTATATCTAAATACTGTATTCAATCAGTCAGAAATCAGTTTTGTTTTTTTTTATAATCAAAAAATATAGACACTTGAAATGTTCACCCAATATTTGTATTATAATTTTATACGTCATCTTAAATAAATAAATAACTTCGAAAATAAAAAAAAAGTCATTTTTCAGGCGATACATAAATGTAATTAGGATAAAAATAAGTAAAATATTATTGAAAAAAAAAATTATAATAGTAAATAATATAATATTTTTTGTACAATAAATAATAATACAATTTTTATTGACTACTATGGAAATAATATGTGATACTTCTGACAAAATATTGATCACTGATTTAGGTGTTTAAAATTACTTTAAAGTTTATAATATACTCTTAAAATGAGCTATGCGTGAAGTTATTATTAAAATGTTCTAAATTTTTTTCTGAAAATTTAATGTTCAAAAACACTTATCTTAAAATCACTTTTTTGTATTGCAACTTTACAATGGTATTGATTCTTTAGCGACTATATACTAAATAAAAGTACCTATAGTTTTCAAATAGCTTAGCAATTTGAATAATTTACATTCATTTTAGAATTTAGATTTTTTTAGATTTATATCGATATACATTTTGTTTATTGATCAAAAAATTTAAAAAATATATAATACAAGATTCTTAATAAATTCTATATAATTGGCTATTTTAAAGCAACAAAAACACATAAATATAATTGTTTTATAAACGTTCGATAAAATAATATAATATTAAGTTTCGTGGTTCTATGTAATATATCAGTGCATTATATGGTTGTATGTTTATTAGTGACTATATCTCAACTTTATTTGGCATTTATCCAACACACGAGCCTCAATTATAACTCGTATGTTATCACGTAAAAGAGTATATAAACCGTATTACTTAAATATTGAGTACTTATTGAAAATTTTCCATTCAATGTAACGATTTATTTTCCATGAAAAATTTAATTGCAGTAGTTCAATAAATAACATCCTACTTGTTTAGTTTGAATTGTTTTTAATAATTTAAAAATAAATCTAGTTTATTATAATGTATTTTTTATCAATTTTATTATAACCATTTGATTAATTTATTTTTATCGATATTTCATTATATAGATATAAAATTTGTCATGAAAATAATACATAGACTATTTACTATGAATTACTTTTTATTATTTATAATACTAACGAGCTAAGGGACATCCCATTAACGTATAAAATGGTAAGTTTTACATTAAAAATAAACCATTCATTGGTGACGAGTTGTTTCAAAATTAAAATATCTGAAAAATCTACATAAAACTTAGGATAATATGTTTACATTTACATTTGATTATAGATGTTAATATTGTTAATTCACTCTAGTATTAAAATAACATTCTTCTGAACGCAAGATTTGTTATACCTACCTTATACGTTAGTAAGATCGTGTCATCATATGCGGGTACGATGTCCTCTTGACTAATATTTATTAGCTAATATAAAGCTTTATTTAATGATTAATACTATAATATGATGGTAATAATTGAATGATGATTCCGGCTCAAATGGAATAATAAAATATAGTTCAACGCTGGGAATTTGGAGTCAAACCAAAGTTATTAAATGAGGATTTTTTATTATCATTAACCTTATAAAAAAAATTTAATTAATTTTACATTATTTGTTTCTAGTTATAAAATTCATGTTAAATGACAAATTTGGAGTTCAACCAATAAAATTGGGATTGTATTTACGCTATTATATTTAATAATATTATCTCTATTTAAATGTCTCTGTGGTTTATAATCCCTCCGTGTATTTTTGATTTTAAGATGATTGGAGTGCTGTACCATTTTCAAAATAAATTTAAAAAACAGAAGGAGGAATACTAAATATTTAAAAAAAAAAATTCTAAAACTTTTCATTTTTACTAAGATGGTACTAGTGAGACTATTGCTTGCCACTACATGTATTTCTTAATTGTAGGAAAAATAAGATAAGTATCATGTGAATTTCAACAGTTAAAGTTTGTAGATTTATAGGAAAGATGTGCAAATTGATAACAAAAATAAATGAATACGAGTATTCTTCATTCTATACATTTTATTTTTTTCTAATCTAACATAATAACATTCACCTATTTTTAATATATTTATGAATATACCATACAATTAAAAAATTCAAAACAGTCAAAGAAATAATTACGTAATTAACATCGTGTTTGCCAAATTAATCAATTAATACGATTCTGAATTAAAAATAATGTAATTTTTATCATTTATTTTATAATATTTAAGTTCATTAATGTGTTTTTTTTTATTGGAAATTTAATACAAATCTATTATGATTTATTATTTTTCACAACATTTTACAATAACTATCTGAAGACTGAAAAGATATTTTAATTATCAGGTCGTTTAAAAACTCCATTTTTATTACTTATTAAATATTTTTTATCAAATTAATATTTAAAATAACAAATTTTTAAAAATTACAGTTAGTACAGTCTTACATACTCATATACATTTTAAACACATCATTTGTAGACAGTTCGGGTTTTTTTTTTTATTTATTTATTTTATAATAATTATTTTCTCTGGTCAATTACATAAATAACTACTAAAATTTAATGCTTAAAAAGCGAATTAAATTGTAGTTATAATATAGCTATAAAATGAATCGAAAGCCGTTTAAAAGTAAATTTGTTATTTTTTTGGATTTCAAAAGTCATTAATATTCTGTTTACAATTATATTAAGGTTTTATGAAATACAATAAGTATTATATAACACATAACCAGACTAAGCTAGACACCAACCACAAACACTAGCCACTGTAGTCTATAGGTAATTGTATAGTGTAAGTACCTATTTCATTTGTATAGAAATGACAACCGTCAAATCAGGATTAATAGAAAGTCATCAAATTTTTTACTGGATGGTGAAAATCATTATCATGTTGAAGTAATACAGACATGCAATTATCCGGTATGTTATCTCATCGATAGTTCTTTGCGGCAAGACCGACCTATGAAAAGTGACATACTCGTGTCATTCGTTTTGACAGCGATCAGAAAAAAAATATTTCAATAAGTACTACCTTCTATAAATATTTCAACATTTTATTAAGATTGTCAGATTTACATAAATAGAACTAGAGCTAAAATTTAGGTCAGACATATAATAAAAAAAAAAAACCATTAATTTCTTCATTAATGTTTTTTCATGTACGTATATCATCCAGTCATGCTATATGATCAACACTAGTGACTAGTTTTTCTATCCTATTATTTTTATATTTTAAAAGTACAATTAATTATTATTTTTTAAAACAAAAATGAAACTATTATGTCGAACAAATAAAAGACATCCCTCACAATAATGAGAAACTGACAATACAAAATTGTTGTGTTTTTTAATAACTCTATAAGAAATGAACCAAACAATTGCAATTATAATGTATAATATATTGTGACCCGAGCAGATATCTTAACCATTCAAAATACACCTACTTATATACATTTAGATTTGCCTAATAATCAAAATGTATAATAAATAGTAATTCCATAATTACTTATTTTTCAAATCACACAATTGACTATAAACCGCTTAAGAAATTTTAATATCGTTTTAAAATGTGTAAATTTAATTTTTCATTAATTATTACTCTAGAAAGGTGATCGATATATTATACACATTTTCTGGTTTAAGCTAAACAGAACTGATTAAAAACAGTTTTACTCTCTACTAAACTAATGTGTACTTACTCGCGATATTTTAACAAGGTATGTGACTCTTTACATAATATAACACCGGCCACACGTGACAACAGCTTAAATAAACTTTGACATTGCATGGAAGACGTCAGGAATTTTCAATTTGTAGAAAGTAAATGAATAATACATCAATTCTACGTAGTTGCAATCAAGTAATTTGTATTTAAGATCTATACGCGTTGTATTAAGTTTGTATTTCAAGATTTGTTCAAAAAGTATTTAAAAACATAATACCTATAATATGCAATACACATATTAATACATTATTATTTTGAATAAATTTCTGGCAACAATGAATTATATTTTATAATACATAATATTATACGTCAAAAACGTTTAATACGTGATGCACGTATAGGTACCTCTTTATTGGCCCGTGTATACATCATACATTTTGAGACGAATAATGAGATATTGTTAGTCGAAGAATATATTAAAGCGACCTCCGTGCACTCGATTGACAGGATATGCTTGGATAATTGTGCAACATAATATTAATTTTTCCCATTAAAACCGTGAAGGTTATAAACGCTGGTATGTGTACACATTTTCCAATTGACCAAACGATTTGCCAGTCATAGTGGGTTATTTACATTTCACAAGTTTTACAGAATTTCCTTCATACTATTTTTTTTTCTTTAATAATAATGAAAAATTAACCTTCTTTGTGTACATAAATTATATAATTAATACACATTATATTTAATCGCAGGGACAAACAGTTACGGCTAGATTAACGCGTAAAATGTTTTCATCAACGTAATACGTAGTAGATTAATAGATATATAAAATCGACCACTGAAGAATGTTTATTTCACTTTAAATTAAATTTTCTATAGATACATATTATGTGTAAACCGCTTTATTTATTTTTATTTCTTCTTCTTAAGTCCGTATTCCAAAAACGGAATTTAGGTGACCCTTCAATTAATATTAGCAACAGTCTCTATCCAACGCATCGGTGTTCTCCCGCGGTTCCTTTCCCTCAATATTTCCTCCTTCAAGCTCGATCTATTACTTCTTATAATATGACTAAAAAAACCGCTGTTTGCATATTTTATTGATATACTTAAATACAATCCGATAGAAATATAATTGCTTTGTGAGAAAAATTAAAAACAAATATGGAATAAATCGCCATAGACAATTAAAATAGAGAATGATTATAATTTCTAAGAAAACAATAGGGTCCTTAATGTTTAAACGCATAAGAAGCTAATGGTTAGTAAATGTTCTATATTAAACGTAAGGTGATTACAGTTTGTAAAACGGTTTCAATAAAATATATTTGTTCGATTAAAACGCTCTTTTTTATATATATAAATCGAATAGGTACACAGCTATATAACTTATATAAGACAACAGATAAAAACAATTTTCTGAACATTTGCTACTATTTTTCTTTTTAATAGGGGTTGATACGTTTAATCGAAATTCACCGGAAATCCAGTTAAATAAAGTAAATTATTTCGATAAATTGTTGATTGCTAACAGTCATAAAAACCTATTTGATTTTATATTATTAAAACATTATAACGATAAGTGTTAGTACTGTCTTTTTTACAGTTTACTAAAAGAAAAGAAAATAGTATAAGGAATTCTGTAAGTACTAATAAAAACTAAAAAGTAAAAGTAAAATATTTATGATTTTAGTTAATCACTGACCATTTAAATAAATTTTAAAATTTTAAACTTCATAAAGATGTCGTCGTACTCGCATGTATTGTCTCCATTTTACTAATGCATACCATAATAAAATATACGTTCAGCAGTTTAAATTTTATGTGTTTGGGTTAAATATTAGAGTAAAATGATTTATTATCAAACTTAAAGATTAAAACATTATCTGTGTAAAACTTATCGGTTTTTTATAATATTTTAATTTTTGAATAAATTATATACATTTCAAATTATTAATATTTTATATACTCAAATCTCACTTAAAAATGAAATAATTTAAAAATCCAACGAGAGAATACTTGCAATATTCTTGCCTTAAGTAGTTAAATTTTATAATAGTCATTTCACTCTTATATATTAGAATATATTAGCTTAAGACACAAAATAAATGTCAGCATATCAATCCATTTTTTTTTAGTTCAACATATCACTAACTCCAAATAATGAATATCAACACTCTTTTACTTTTGTTGCTTATTTACTAAATACTTGCTAGCTTACTGGCAACCTAATAATAATGGGTAATGTAAAAAAGAACTCAGAGGAAAAGAAAAAACCTCCTCCTAAAAAAATCAGACTATCAAATTAGGTACATTTACATTGTGGCCTATAGTCTGTTTTATGTACATATAATTAAAATGATCCCGAAAAATAAAAGATATTTGGGTACCTGTGCAAAGTATTGACAAAATACAAGAGACCAATTATTGTAAAGTATCATTAAAATCATATAAGTACTTAAATTTAACATTGGAAATATTTTAGTAGATATATAAACATAATATTATAAGGTGTAATGTGTACGAAATAATAGGTAGTTCTTTAGAAATCCAATCTTGAAGTATGACATATAGTAGGTATACCTACAACTGTTTTATAGTATATTAGTTCTTTATGTGATATTTTAAACGGTTATTATAAACACATTTTCATAGTTGTATTTACTAGTATAAATTTGATTCTGATATTTAACTACAATGTATTTAGCCAAAAGGTTTGTTATAATGTATTTATTTTTGAAAACAATTTCTTAACGTTTAAAAAAATATGTTTATAAACAGAGGCTTTTAAGTAAAAACAGATTTGCTTTCAACGTCGTGATAATGGTAATGTAAATATGTGATATATATGTAATAGTAACAAGCATATAAGTATGATTTTGTTCGGAAAATATTCATGTGTCAAATGAAAATATATGATATATACTATATTTCGTTCGATAGTTGTTCATAATTGCAAATCGATGTTAACATTTTTTGGTTATTACGCTCTACATGCTTTTCACACAGTTATTTGTAACACCACAATAATCAACAACGATTCATTTTCTATACATTAAATGTCATTTTCAATGAACTGATTTATTAATTCCACAACGAGAAAAATGATCCAATATTCATTTTGTTACATCGTAGAAGTCACGGACATATTTCGATCGTTCTGTCCGTACTCACAGAAAACGCCCAATGACATAATAAATCAAATATGACGTTTGCTCCACTATTATTTAATAAACCGAAGTAAGTTATTTCGTTTTTGAAAAGTTTAGTAAGCAGTGTTTAAAAAAATACTTTAAGCTATTCATTTTTCCAAAAATTAATTTACATTTACGTGCTTGTAATATTTAAAAACGCAATACACATTAAAAAAATTACTAAATTCATTTTACGCTTAATTATACAATTTTAAATAAATATAACGTGATGGATAGTAATACAGGATCGTTTTTATTTATGTTTACTAAAAATTAGGGTACTTAAGTACAATATAAATTATAATTATATGATAGGTACACTACTGAAATTATTATTATCGTGACTTAAAATTGTTTTTTTTCCCATAGAAATCAAAGTAAAATTTTACAAATAATCCATTATAATATTTAGTTAAAATTAATTTCAACTACTTGCTCTAGTTGACAATTGATCGGCACTATACTTAAAATACTTTCCATTTCAAAACAATCTGCACAAATATTTAAATGTGGCATTCAATAGGTTTGTGTTACACGAGTAAAATATATAGATAGGACAGATAAACAGAATTGTACGCGTGTTTGTGGTGCATAATTTGAACGCAATCTCAACCGCAAGAAATGTATAGAACACTATACGATTGTTTAACAATAATTGTTGTTATATTATATGAAAACTTTTTTTTTTTATTGGTGTTTGTATTTTTGTTTGGTGTTTGTACATTCGTCACGTAAAAAATGTACTATCGGCAAGCAAAAATCGAATTTAGTTTTTTGCAAAAAAAAAGAATTATACAACAATAAATCATAATACACGCAATATACGAGTATAGAGCATATTATATTATACTTTTATAAATAGCACGATCAAAAATGAATAAACAAATATTTTATTTTACAAATTTACTACGAAACCATGTGTCACTATATGTGAACATAAAACGTCTTATAAAACAAATATCTCGCATATATTGGGCGGGTATTTTATCCGCGAATTACATTTATCAGTACCTATGCAGTTGTGTACTTATGTATAGCTATAAGTTATAACCGTCATTTGAATTGAAAACATTATCGTTCCCCATTTGATTGAGTATAAAACAGTGTTCTATGTATACGTCACGTTAAGTTTAATAACTTGGAATAATAATAATAATAATTAAATGTTTGAATTTATTCAACGACGACGCGTAACAGTTCATTATTTAATTTCAATGGAAACACTTATATATATATATATATATATATATTATATTCCGTATATACGAAATATAATAGAAAACAGGCGCGTTCCTGTATTTTCGCGTCTACTGCAGATTTTTCCAGCTATACCATCACAGGTTCGTCCAACGTACCGTTATATATAATATTTAATGTATATATAGTTGATATATTTTTTATTATTATTATTACTATACCACACAATATAAAATAATATACACACACAATTATTTATTACTCGCGTGGGGGGACTGGCAAATTGCTCTTAATATTGTAATAATAAAAGGGCGACTAAACGGCGTTGCGCTGTTACGCGCCGCCGAGACGTGTCAGCGGCGGCCTCCCGAAACGACACGCACCAACTCGGAACGGATACGATATATTATATACCTGTTAATAATAACCATAATAATAATAGTACGTCCTATAATATTATACGTTATACGTGTACAGGGTGATTCAGCAAATATACTCATTACTCACCTCTTTTTTTCTACAATAAAGCAGTTATTTAAAATCTGATTTTTGGAATTTTCAAGTATACTAAAATACCCTACTTTAAAAATTCTTGATTTTTTTTATACTACTTAGGTAACCTGAAAATACAAATTTCTGTTTTTCCAAATGACAATCCCTCTTTTCTACTGTAAATTTATAACGATTGGGTTATTTAACTTAATGTACTGAGAATAATATGTCCATACCTAATGATACCTGTGGATATGGAGCAACAACGGTCATTTGAAAGTTTTAATGATATTAATATTAATCCACCGGCATTTTTAACTTGTAAAAATAGTCCAAGTATAATAAATATAATAAATAATAGATTTTATAAAACCACTTTTAAAACTATTATCTTTACCGTAGTTAATATTTTAATAACTGAAATAATACTCGTTTGAATTTTGGATTAGGTATATAAAAATTTTGAAAAATTACTAATTAACTTACAGTAAAAACGGAGATTTATTTAAAAAACAGGATTTTGTATTGTCATAGAATAGTCTTAGAATAATCCAGAAATTTTAAAATATGGTCTTTAAATATATTTAAAAATATTAAAATTTAAAATTTGAATAAATTCATTATCAAAGGGAAAAAATGGTGAGCATGTTTGGTCGATCACTCTGTATATCTGTGGTAGTCACAATAATATAGCGAATAATAATAATAATGATTATAATTATAGTAATAATTGGTCGCGAGAAATCGACCAAAGATCATCGGCACGCGAGACGCACTTGTTGCAACGTTGATCCGGTCGGGTAGGTATAATAATAATAACAATACAAAATAAATTGAAAGCGTTTAACACGTAAAACGATGTATTAACACGTAATTTCAAAAGCCCGTTGTATACAACACTGCCGTGTGCGCATTTTATATTATCATAGTATTGTCATGGGATTTACTCGTTTGGACTTGTTAATTATGATTTATAAGGTATTCGTGATATGAAAATATTGAAAAATCACATAAAAACAAAAATAATTTTTTTTTAAATAATCTCCCTCTTTCAATTCAAATAATTATATTAAAAAATTTCTAATATTGTAACCCACTAGACTATGAATATATGTACTTACGTTGAGTATTATTTTAATATCATATTCTGGCACCTGCTACTTAAAAGTTCAAAAATAAATTACATATACAATCGGACAAAAATGAATAAATTATGAATTCAAATGATGTACAGATTGTTTTATATAATAATATGTTAATATATTATAGTTCAGTACTTATTAATTATTATACGTATTTTGTTCATATTTCAACGTAGGATATTAATATAGTATTTTCTAAAATATATAACAGTGGAGCAAACTTCGGATAGGTATCACCTTACTATACATAAAGTAAAAATTTATTAATAAAAAAATTATATTTTTAATTGTTTTTATGTTACCAATCTATTATTATTTTATATTAATGCATGTTAAAAAAATGTGATGGAGACACAAAATAATTTCTCGATTAGAGACTCACCACCACCACCACCACCCTCTCCATCAAAACCGGTAAAAAAATCCTGGTTGTGCTACTGGTAGAATATTAACGACGAAAGGTACAATTCGATTTTCCGTAAATTGATATTATGATTTCTATGAAGACATCCGTAGCGATATTATAGTAACCATTATACCTATTATAACAATCAAAAAATTACTTAACTATGTATATAATGTAATTGATCAGACAATAACTTTAACGTTGGATTATTGTTTCATTTTGGTGGTTATTTTCTAGCGTGAATAAAATATAAGTACCGCCACCTCTAACATCGCAGATATTTTATTTTTATTTTACGTATTATTCTTCAATTGAAATGGTTATGACGGGAAAGTGGCGTAAACGGATATACGACAATCTAATTATAATTACCTAAAACTTGTATAGAAACTGAAGATTACTCTTTATCGAAAGGCTTCTTCTTCTATAATATTATATACCATTCACCTCATACGTATTAGTGTTTTTTGTATAGAAGTGTAATTAAGTTTTTTTTTTTTTGCATAATTTAATTATTTCATGATATTTTTTAATAAAACCGACTAAGATCACTGAACATGATACTTAAAATCATTATAAATAATAATTAAACCAAGCATAAAAAAATAATATTAAAAGAAATTGAATTGTTTTATTTTAAATGTGTTTCTCTGTAAATTTGAATAAACTATAAAATAACAATACACTTGAATGGTTAGATATCTTATAGGTAGTTCTAGCTATAATATGCTCAAATCGTGTATCATTACGATACGATTTGTATTATTTGTCTACCATTGCATTAAATTAATTTTCTATCACTCATTAATGATTAATACAAATAAAATTATCTAAGTACTTATTATACAACGACGTATTATAATTATAAGATAACATTCTTCTCTTCTTCTCTATTCATAACATGTATATTGTATACCTATGCAAAAAATTATAAACTATACTTATATTTCATTTGAAAATCATGTTAAAAAATGTAACAACCTATACTAATCAATAACAAAAAATAAAATTTGTTTAAAATTTAAAACAAATTTGTAAGAAAATATTTATTTGTACATAGTTAATTATACAATTCACATGTTTATATATTTTTATTTATCTTAGGAACTTTTATCTAGTGAATAACAAGAACGTAACTAAATAATAATATACCTATAACCAATATTATATACCTTCTAATTTATAAAGTAATCTTATTATACTTTTTTAAATATCAATGTAATAATTAGGAATATTTCTTAACTAAAGAAGAAAATATTGATACATTATTTTCCTCTATACAAATACAATATTTTGTTAACACTTCAATAAATTGTATTCATGTAATAGAGAGTATTATTTTTTACTAGTTTTATATCGTGTTTAAATAATAATAAATAAAATGTTCTCTACTTGTATGAAAACTATAAGACAATATAATACCATACTTAAACTAAAGAAAAAAAGAATACAATGTATTCTAAAAGTTATTATTATTAATCATATTACACTTCATTTAACTGATAATGAAAAGTCTTTGTGACGAATGATCTCTGAAATTACTTATCCAATCGTCATGAAATTTTTTTAGAATAATAGAAATATAGAATACATTGCTGAGTATATCTTAAACATATTTTTAAGAACAATATAAGAACTCACATTCCCACCTCCAAAATACTGAGATGTAAATCACACCACTATATTTTCGTCATTTTTGATATTTTATTGTTTCTTAGTAAATCACATAATCGAAATCAATCAATTGTTGTTTTTATTTTCGATGAATTTTAATCATGACTAAACATATGGAATTTCAATAAGGTTAAATATTTTTGAGTTTCAATGAGAAGAAAAAAAATTACGATAAAAATGTGGTCAATATTGGCTGTTGGGCAGATGAGCCAATTGTATTTCGACCGGTACGCCGTGACAAATCGATTACTCTCGGTCGGTTTTCAGATGTAATCCTGCGTATAGGTAAATGGTAACAAAAAAATAAATATGCATATACAGGGTAGATTGTGACGTTCTCGACGATATAGATCGTAGGTATAGATAACACGCGTGGAAACTGGAAAACGCCACAGAAGCCCAGACCATCCTGTAGAATATATGAAATAGGAACCGCCACGTTTCGATTCGAGTAAAAGCGTGGAATAATCGACGAGGAAAAATACCTCTATAGAGTAAATTGTAGACTATATTATTTTGATCTATTATATTATATTATATGCACGTCGCATTGTTACGATACATATAAAACACATGCAGTGGTTATAGTATTATATAGTAATGTATAATAGTATTATTCTACTATAGACATATTATATATTATAATGTGCACGTTCCCGGGCAACAAGTAAACACGATTCGGTTTAACCGCAGTACACCTTATAAAATAATATAAACGGTCTATGGATTTAACAACTTTACGGGACATTATAATATTAATTATATTGACGGTTCGTAGCAAAGTGGATGATTTTCGATTTATAATATAATGTTAAATTTATACACTATATAATGATAAGTCTGACATTGAATAATGATAATAATAAGAATAAATCAAATGGCTTTAATCAATAGTATCGCAATCGTTTAGAGTTCATAAAATACTTACCTATACTATAGCTCATTATAATTTATTGTTGTACAATATTAAAAGCAACCGGGCAGGTCTATAATGTATTATTATTATTTTATGCCAATAATAACATGACCCATGTTTAATGGTCCCAAAGTGAATATATTTAATGGAATACAAAAAAGTCATACATGCAGAGATGACGTTGAATTTTAAAAGGGAAGCTTAAATTCTTTTTAAATAAATCTTAAATTTAAATAGACAAACAAATAGTCATATAACTAAACCAAGCTTAAATAAAGCTTACACTTTAATAGGCAAATATTCGCTTAACCCCGAATACCGGCTTTTCTTATAAATGTTTTAAATATTTTTGTTCACTTTGTCATAAATATTATTCATATTGTGCTATAAGCAATAATAAATAAAAAAAAAAAATTAAAAAATAATCAAACATAGGTACGTCATTATAAATTCTTAGGTTAATCTACAACAGCAAATAATCAAATGTACATTTTTTTTTAAATACAATTTTTTCATTCCGTGTTAAGAATAATGATTAGACCAAAGATATTAACTTACAATTTACTCAAAAAATATATCAAAATAGAATTTAATAAACAAATAACTGAAAAATAATAAACAATATTACAACTTTACAAGCTATAAAATAATAACGCTTGACTAACGGGAATTTTCTTAGGGGAGACGACTTAATACCAATAACCTAACCTAGATGGATTTAAAAAATATTTTAAGAATCCCCCGTAAGTTCCCCTCTCACATTATACCCAATCATCATCCATCCTGTCATCGGGTTTAGTATTCATCTCGTACTATGCTTATACTATACAGTGTAGCGACCAATATTATCTACCTGATACCGCGAATGTACATAAAACATCGGGGTGGCGTCTCGGAACACCGGAAATCAATCAACCGATGATTCGTAAAATGGCGGATTCAATGAATGCACTAATATTAAAAAAATATTGCGCTGATCTATTTTATAATACGTATAGATATATTCTGCATATTCATTCACGTAGTTTTTTTTAATTTGTCATTTAAAATACAAAATATAGTAGTGAATTTATTGACATTTTTGATTAGCACTTATTAATGAAAAGCCTGTTTCCCACTCAATTTTGCACTCAAATTAAGTAATAATACTTTAAAAACATTTATTTTTCACCCATACTTACTTAACATATTATAGAACACTTCGCACATGTTATTTAGTACTAATCACAAGCTATATTTTATTTTATTCATAACTACATTCCGTAAATTATTTAATACGTAATAATTGTAGTACAAAATGTTTTATTTATAGTTTCAACTCCATTTACTTGGATGACATAAAAGTCCATTAAATATTATAAATATATAAATAACTAATTTTTTACTACAATTTAATCAATTATTCATGTAAACATTATTCAACGTACCTTATATATGTACCTTATGGATAAAAATAAAATAATATTAAGCTACGTTTCAATCTCAAACTTTTTTTACTTACCTAACTATTAATTATTTAAAAATAAGATATAAACAATATTCTAATTTCAATGTTTCTATTAAATTGTTTTAAATTACTTTCACTTATTTGGTATAAACATCAAAAAGTAATATCTACATGAAACTTATTATCTGATATTATTAATCATTACAATATATTATTTATCATTTATTAAATAAAAAGTAGCAAATAAAAAAAGTCCATAAAATAGCAATAACCAATAATTAATCTTTTTGTCAAATAGAGTTTATTCAAAAATCGGAATGTGCTTACTGAAGTTCATTAGATTTATATAAAAAAAAAAAAGTATAACGCTAGTAAAATTGATGATTTAATATGTATTTTATATATCATATTTTTAATAATAGTAGTAAGCGAAAAAAAGTTAATGCGTTATAGCCTTATAGGTTTTCTATATAACTTAGTTATAACTTATATTTTACAAATTTTAAGTGAACAGTTTGTTCATTAGATAAAATGTAAATATAATATAATAATAATAATAATAATAATTTATAATTAGGCTATAACTACTATGATTACCTTTAAAATTTAGATTCAATTAAAATTAACAATATATATCAAATATGTATAATTATATACTTACCATATACAAGTAATGATATATTTTTTTTGTTTAATAACTTTAATGCAATAAATAAAAATGTAGTTGAAAATTGTTTAAATGTTAACAGATCCATTTATTACATTATTAAAACTCGCATACGTACTAATTACAATTTATTCAAAAATCTAATTTTGAAAATAACTAAACATGTACCCAGTCCCATTGGGATAATGTGCTAAAGAAAGTTTTTTGCAGGTATTTAATTCATTGCACATTTTAAAGTTTTATCTCTACTGGTTTTTATATTTCATTCAAAACCGTCATATTAATTTTCTCATAAAAATTATATTCAAAGAGAAATATTGTGTATTACAACAAAATGACACTTGAAATAATATTATTTCACTAAAAAAAATTTTTCACAAAAAATCTACCATAATAATTATTTGTTTATGATAATTTATAACGGTATTTATTTAATATATTTTTCTACAAGTCATGAAGTTAAACAAAGGATAATCATACAATATCTATAAAAATGAAAAAATATTTAATACAATTTCAATTAAAATTCTTAAAAAAAATAATGATTCATATGATACCTATACACTATTATTATAATAATTAATAATTATCCTACATATTTTCTATCTCATCATTGTATTTTATTAGTCTTAGGTACAACACAATATTTAATATATTAGACACGAAAAATCATTATAAATTATAATATTTATGAACTAAAGACTTCGTATATTAATAAATATTAGAGAATTATCAAGCATAGATCATTATTGTAGCATTTGTAGCTAAAAATATACCAAATATATGTAAACACTTCATTTTTTTTTAAGTCAATAAACTTTTTCTATTAGAAATATAATATAATAATATATATGAGCCCACGTATAGGTTAAAACAAGAATTAATTAAAATTTACATTGATGTTACAAACGTAAACGATACACTATCCTACCAGGCTTTTATTTATAATAAATTGTTCATGAAACTTTGTAAAAACATAACTTTGTTCGATAAATATATACAAATCATAGGTATATTTTTAAATATATTTATTTACTTTTAGAGATGACAAATAGTCAATCATATTCAATTGGTTAGTTTTATAGTATACTATTAAATTTTAAATGATTATTTTATAAATTTAATTTTCCCCGTTTGTTACAATTATTATAAAATAATCATTTTTCTTATACTTTTCATTTTATTTTTACGTTATTCGATGAATAATAGGTATGGCTTATAATTGAACAATTTACATATTATAGTTAAATTATAATGATGCATGTATATATATATATAAGTGTGTGTGTGTGTGTGCAAATATATTATATAGCACCTATCTTGATAATTCATTACGTCAACTATAGTCAATCTGAGGTAATAAGGATATTTCTAAAATTTTGATTTGTAAGTTCCCTAATTAAAACACTCGTCATTCGTAATTCAAATGTTAAAATTAACACATTCACCAATATTTATCTTGAAGGTTTGGTGTTCTTAACACGGTTATGAAACATATTAACATATTCATATTTATTATTATCATATCGAATATTGAACACATTTAGTTTCGTCACGTCTTAAGGGTAAATATGGTGTCATATATTATCTAAATTAAAGTGTGCTTTATTATTATTTTGCATATCATGCCAAATAGCAACCGATATGAAAACACTATGTAAAATAAATGAAATCTTTAGGTATCGATTTTAAACCCATTTCCTCTCCCTGTGTTATTCAGCACATTAATACTTTCCAAATAGATTATATTTCGACTATCTTTTGACAATTTAAAGAATTGTTAAATAGCTAAAAAATGTATAATATTAGCAATATTAAATGCATAGTATTCAACCATGTAATATATTTAAATATAAATGCACTGTATAGCATTTTAAATATTGATTCATGCATTTGTAAAACCATTTCTGATTATTCCATATACCGCCTCAACTAACCATAATAGATAATATGCTAAATACTAACATCCGGCTTAACACAAGTCATACAATTTAAGTTATCGCATTTATTAGTTTTTTTTTATTCATTATTGACGATCAAAATATTATTCTTACATAATATGAATAATAGATATTGTTGAGATATGAACAACTTCACATTTATGAATGAGTTTCATCAGAAATTTAAATACGAATTTCCTACTTATATTTTTATAAACACCCGTTCGACATTTCAGTGCAAATATATAATATATTTATATTTTTGAGTTGAATTGCATTAAATCGCTGATGACGTACTGTAATATTATGTACTATTTAAAATAGTTTGCATTGTTATATCATGCCAATTAAATAAATCGATGGACATGAAATCGTACTGTCTCTATATTATACCAACCGCCACTTCAATATTAACATAATTACGTATGTATTTTTTTTTTTTACTCGTGGTCATCTAACCCGTATTTTCATGTTGAGGTTGCGTTAACCAATAATCATATATATATTTACGTTAGCGATCGTAAAAATTTATTGAAACTTTTTAAACGTATTCAAATATTAAAAAGAAAAAACTATCAAGATGTTATTTAACTGTATTTTTGTGTAGTTTGTAGATATACGTGCGTGATGTTTGAATGCGTATACAAGTATATTATAATAACATATAGTAATATTATGTACATTATATATACGCCTTTAATAATAATAAATAATATCTGCACAGTATCATTTTATTTTAGTTTATATAATATATATTATATAGGTAGTATTAGTTGTCTCATTATTCTTCTTATAGCACAATAATTTTTGTCAAACGTTTTTTATACGCCGTTTTTAATACGGTACACATTTAAACTCTCATTTTTAATTGATGTTTTCGGAGCGAATTATTTTCCAATTTTCAACACGTTATTCTCCAAACAACTACTATACACAAGATCCGTCCTACTTTCTCCGTCGCTTCAATGACAGAAATCTGCGACGATAATAGACTGTTAACAGAAAAGGGTCCTCGCACACGTCAATCGCGTCTGTGTAGGCAATCGTACAATGCGAAGTTATAAATTTATAATAATATTTAAGTAACGTAAAATCAATTAACATTTAGACCGTTATCTGCAATATACAAGTAAAAAACCACATTTTCAACATTGCTATACATTGTGTCTGATGACTGACGCACTATGATGATTACACAACGATTTTTCTTTTTCATTTTTTTCCTTTTTTTGTCAATTGTAATTTGTAGTGGACTTCACGGCCCCCGAAAATATAATCGACATTGTCCTAATAGTGTTATTGTATACACTGACATGTCTGAATTCCACAACGAAAATAACAATTTTGTTGTTTGTTTCTGCTTTTTTTCTCTACGCTTGTAGTCCCCTCACTATACGTAGCAGAGGTGGCCCTACACCTAAATGTTATAATGTGAATTTTGATTTGTATCAAAATTGAACATAAATCATCACACGCTTACTAGACGCAGATTTTAAAGCAAACTTAATTATGTTGTTGTTTTTTATATTTTCAAATTACAGATATCAAAGTGCGCGTGAAGTGTTACCGATAATATGTCTATTGTTGACTGTTTTAATGTATCCTCTTCTTGTACATAGTATATATAACATATTTCAGTAGATTATTACCTATAATGAATAGAGCGTCATAATAATAATCGTGGTATACAGATAATGACAACGGGTTGTGGTATTTGTTATTATTTCCATTCTCCCGTGGATGCGAATTAGAGCTGGTCAGAACATTATACAACAAAAACAATATAATGTACTTACAGAACTACATTTTCGACGATGTCATTTTGTTATGATTTTATTTTCTAAAGACAACATTGTTCAAATTTCTTTTATATTTATATCACTTATTTGAAAAAAACTTTTCTAGATTAAGATCAAACTAAACCTACATGTATGGATATTAGTTACATAATTAAATATTTTAACTACTCTTACTTATGTCAAATTTTAAATAATAGTATAAGTACAACACACTTAAAACCCATATATTAACTAACTAGATCATGTGTGGATGACCTCGTCTTAAATAAGAAGCTAAAGTTACTTCGTACGATAAAATAAGACAGTACCTAAGTATTATGAAGTATATATGAATTATATATTTTACTCATAGCTAGGACAACTTAATCTATATTTTATTTATAATTACATACTATTGTTATACTATTCATTGGATTTTTTTAAATTTAACCTTGATTTTAATTTGACTATTATATTATATTAGTACCTATTATAATTTATGATAAAACGTTTTCAAAGTAATCTTATTTATTGTTTATGACTTTATGAGTATGTCCAATGTGCCATGTAAAGCAAACGCTATGCACACTGCACAGTAGGTATATAATTGTATATTTCTTACATAATTTATTATCATTCCATATTTTGTACGAAATTTACTTTAGAATTTCGAACTTATAAAAGAATCCTGGATCTATTAATTTTATAATGTTTGCTTCTAGAAAACATCATATAACACCTATAAATCAAATATCTCAAATTAGTGAGCAATGGTTTTAAAGAGTATCTACCTAAAATGTTTTATTCGAATTAGGTTGATAATTATTCCTTGAATTATTATCTTCTTAATATGAGATAAGTAATAAATATATTTAAAATATAATATTTTATTTTTATGACAAATTGCTTACATATTAATTTTTGATTTATTTATTATTACAAATATTTTTATTTTTAATAATTATAATATTACCCGAAGATAAGCAAATGGCAAGACTATAGTGTAAGGTACATAGTTTGATGACATTATTTATAATGATTTAAGCGTTTATGAATTTTTACCTAAATTGTTTATACACACATTTTTATCTAATTTACCTAATCATTATTTAATTATTAAAAAAGCATATAAATATTTAAAAGTCATTACATAAGTAATAATACAATTTTAAAAATATCTTAATTATTATAAGCTATACATCAATTTAATATTCTTATTAGATATCAATCAGCCTAATGAAAATATTTTCCATATTAATACTTAGCAAGTTATGTTAAACCAATATTTAGTTTATCTAAAATATTATATCTATTCTAAGATAATATCGATGTATCATGTTATAATAAAATTATAAAATTTAAAAATGATTAGACAATAATTTATAAAATATACAAATAAATAATTATAATACCCATTACTTTTTAAATAAATTTCATACATTATATTTCAATACTGTAAGATTAGATTAAAAAAATACAAGACTGTATAGTGTATCTTGTATGAAATCATTTATAATAATCCGTTTACAGTTAGTTTTTGCGTAAATGTTAAGTGTTTTTTTCTTATTTCAATATATGCAAATAATTATTATAAACTTATATGTTAAAATATATCTAAAATGAACTATGACCAAACCAGATAAATCTATAGCCATACTTTTATTTGTAAAATATGTCACAAAAAACTTGATTGGACAAAAACAACAAAATAACTAATAAGTAATGCACTTGAATTAATAATAAACAAAATAAGTAGGTACTTATTCAATTTACCTATTTGATTTTAAGCTCTCGAAGAGGATTTTTATTACCTATAATATAAAATATATTTTTTGTTCAATTATTACTCATTGTTTTTAAGTGTATTATCATCATAAAATATTGTAGTACGAAAACTCATATTATTTTCAAAATAATAAGATCATTTTGTATTTAAATTAATAACCATAATAATAAAAATTTGTTTTTTTTTTTAATTTAAACTTAACATAGAACTTAATTCAATCAAGAAACAATTAGATCCCAAAAGATCAGTTTTTAGATTCATCTAATATAAATTTATGTTTATACATTTATTTATAAAAATTAAAAGTCAAAGAAAAACAAATGCGAAAATTAATATCGAAGTTATATTATTATTATTTATAATAAAATATTTTTATAATATAACAACATATCAATACTACGATTTTAAATATTTGAAACCATCGCTTTAAATGTTTAATGAAATATAAATTCATATATAAGTAGCCAAATAGGTATTTTGTACAGTTTGATAAAATAAAATGTAATACATTTATTTAAATCCAACACGAATTTTGACTATAATAAAATGTTATCAATATCTGTGGTTCAATCTGTATTAGTTATAAAATATAATATAATATTAGGATTTAGGGTTAACAAAGATTAGCCAAACGTGAAGTTGTGTCCATCAAATGTTGTCCAAACAAGAAACGTTAAATTAAATATATGAAATGTAAATATTTATACAGGCTTAAATAAATTTAACATAAATATTGGTATACGATATCCTAAATGGGTGTAATATTTTAAACTCAACCAACAATTTATTAATAAAATTAAAAATTCATTAAAAATCTTGTACTATTCTTTGTGATTTCAAACATTATATATATTATATTGTCTAAAAAAGTAAGGCAGTATTATTCTCACCAACAACACCATTATTTTAATTAGAATCATACCAAAAAAATCTATTGTCATTATAAAGAAAAAAATGAAATTAAAATATACTAGTACCGTTGACTACTAATTAAAAATACATAACAATCCAAATTTTGTAAATTTAAAATATGATGCCATATATGCACAAAAAATGTTCAAAAGCCTTATCCTTACAGTTATAGGATAACTATATTTAAGAAATAAGCATGTACATAATACTTCAGGCACTTCAGTATGTCACACAAACGGAATTCACAGAAATATTGAATTAATTTCTATTATTTAAACAATTTTATCAAAATTAGTAAAACATGTGTGTAATAAATTGTACATTGAATTATTGTTATTGTTATTTAATTTGTAAAACTATTATTGGTTAAATAATCTTACTAATATTAGATCTAATATCTACAGGGTCGGCCTGGCCAGGGCCGGAGGGCCGGGATTCCTGCAGCCTGGGCCGTTGTCGTATTATAGTTCCTTGGCCCCTGTACTGTGTTACCCAAAATATAGTATAAAATTATTATTGGGCTCCAGAAAATAATTCCTACCTGAGCCCTGAGGTCCCAGGCCGACCCTGAATATCTACCAACCTAACAAATCATAAACATTAATTTAATTATTTATTCCTCAAGATAATGATGGGCCTACTTAATTAGTACGTGTGAGGAAAAAATGAATTTACAATTTAAAATATACAGTAGGTACTATAGAACATAACACCAACGACCTACCTATACATAATAAACGAAATAGTTACATTATAAAAATAATCTTCTACATTTCTACAAATTAAAATAATAATATTAATTTCTCGTAATGTTTCCTTATAAATATTATGATTGGTATATTATATCGTATATCAATATGAATATGTTATTACTTTTTCAAATGATTAGGTTTTAAAAACAAATAAAAATATTTATCTCGCAGAGTAAATATAATATTATACTTAGGGTACATATAAACGTAATTGCACAAATTCGTCATACTTTTAGTAAAACGGTACAATATAATATAATAGGTACACATTATACCTACATACATTTTTTTTGTTTTTTTTTTTTTTACAGTGTGATAAGATAATGAAAAGAAAAAACAGACAACAGTAAGTTTACCAATCGCACCTCTGTACTGTTCCTACAGCGACATTTAGCGATAAACTAAATGCATCTTTGAATTAAGATAAAAAATAACTCTTCTCACAATATTAATTACAATAATATATTTTAATAAATATGTATAACGACCTGAAAAAGGTTTGTGTCATAGTGTAGTTTACCAAATTTAGTCGCCCATCCAAATTTCTTTTAATACTGTATTCATTAAAATTCTGATTTTTACTTATTTTTAGTATATTTAAAGAAATATTTTTAAATACTTAAAATGTTTATACCATACCAAAAATATCCCAAGACAATACAAACTTTATTTTCTTAAACGTGAACCACTTTTTTTTATTAAATTTTATCAAACACATGATTTTACTAAAAATGTTGATGCATCTTAATTGAAATACAAACTAGTAGTTTCTGAGTAATTTAACTTTATATATTAAAGATAATAATCCTTCATAACAATATTGTACATCAAATATAAAATAAATATAATAGGTATTTTAGTCATATTTATTATAGGTACTCTATATGTTTTACAAATTATAAAATTTTAATATAATATTGATATAAATAACTTTTATTTTTAAATCATCACATTACATAATCCTATACAACTTTAGATATCTCAATTTCTCATTAAAAAATTTTCTAAAAAAAATTTAATTTATTCAATTATAATGTATTTTATTTAATTTTTAATATAGTATAATTCTAAAATAATGTTTTGTTTTTTTATAAATAAATAAAAGTTTTTAGTTTTAAAACTGCAATTGAAAATATTTAATATTATATATTGGTATTATATTATTATTCATTATAAAAGGATTATTAAAAATGATTATAATTATATTGCATAAATAAACGTTTTGTATATTTAAAATTTTAAAAGTACTTTAAAATACCAAAAATCAAAATTTTAATAAATGCAATAGTTAAGGAAAAATATAGTGATCATACTCGGTAAACTACACTAACTAGAATACAAATGTCAAACGCTTTGTCGGTCACCGGTATACATATTTAATATTTATTATAATATATTATTGTAAATAGTAACTATTATGTGAGACGTTCTTTTTTATCATAAATAACCATTTTTTTTATAATGTGAGAATATAATTATTACATGAACAATTATTATTTATTTAAATATTTTACCATTTAAACAAAATGATATTTATATCGTTAGAGGATTTATTATAAATCTGAAAATATATGCTCTTAAAAAATGTATACTAAAAAATTCAAAAAAATCGAAATTTAAATAAATACAATATTGTAAGAAAATATCATGCAAGAGTGAGGATACTTAATAAATATTTATACTCTGTATATATTATAGATTAGATGATTTTTAAAAATATCACATTTATAGTAGTACAATATAGTGTTATAATTGTGTTAATTACCTGCAGTAGTGGCAGACGGCAGTGCGCTTATGATTATGTCAGTTCGTGTACACACGTGAACACCGTTTGGCTAGGAATAATTTATTGTTTTTTCGTTGAAAACTGCGGTGGCGTCGTTGACGACAGGCGTTTTTAACGCAGGATACCGACTTGATACACCTGTTGATGTCTATATAATTGTTGTTTATTTTCGTTTTGTAATGTTATTTATTTCTGTCGCCGTCGACAAATCTATGACAATAATCGCGATGAATACATGTCGCGCATATAACAATATAATAATAACAATAACGATGCGTCACCGACGACGGTAGTACAGAGCCTGTGATGATGGGCAAAAAAAACGACGTCAGTATTTACGCGTTTAGGATAAACAAAATACGCATGTATATCGCGATACTGACAAGGCGCGATTAAAGTGGTACATCAATATATTATATGTATCGTTGTAATTTTATTATTGTCACGAGTGTTGCTTGGCTGGCAAAACGAAAACTGTATACAATAATTATTTATAATAATAATATTTATTGCAGTTGAACTGCATCAATCGGATACGAATAACACTGCAGAACTGTTATGTACGCAATCGCCGCGCACTTGAGCGGACACAATCCCAATCGTTGGCGAGCGCCGCCACTATCTTGAACGGTAAGCAGTCCGCGACTGATGCCGTGCGTGTAACACGACCCGGTGGCGAACGCGTGTTCGTTTGTTTCGGTCTCCGCGTGTCTCGGCGGTGGCGGCGGTTGCGGCGTAACGTCATCCTGTTTGCGAGTAGGAAAGAGTGACTTGCGTCGCCACTCATAATAACAAAACGTTATATTTATATTATTGCTATAGTGTAATGGTTAGGTTAGGTCCAGTAGTAAGGCCGTATTTAAAAATTGACAATCCACCGGGTCACTTATGAAATGCCAGTCGCCCTCTTTTAAGGGGGTTGTCATGTTCTATTTTATTTAAACTAGAACTAGGGAAGGGATATTCTTGTGAACGAGTACTTCACAGAAATCATACAAAAACTCTAGGGGCGTATTATAGTTTACATATAATAAAAAAATAATAATGTGGTTATACTCGCACTGCTTAAAATTATAAAAATAATGAATTAGATTTCAATTAGGATAATATTTAGTGAAGAAATCAACGGATTTCAATACAATTTTCTGGTATTTTTATTTTACATTAATATAAAAAGTTAACAAGCAAACAATCAACATTGTTAAAACTAAATAAAAATTAATCTAAGAATTCTTATAACTGTTAATAGTAATTAAATTAAAATTAAATACAACTCATAAAATAAATTAACCTATTTTTTATTTCTTTAATTTTTTAAACAATCCTAAATATTTAATATCGCATTATTAAAATAATGATGAAAACAGGAGATACCACAGAAAGGTTATATAAATCATCAAATGAAGCAAACGAATTTATATTAATGAATTATATTTTTTAGACTTTTCGAAATCCCGATAAAGATTTTCGGGAATCCAGAATGACGGGACACCTTAAACCCTAGTTTATATAATGGCCACACCAAAAATATAAACAACTCAAGATAAATATAACATTATTGCTCGTTGGCATCATTAATGATAATTAGTGAATAGATAAATTAATATATAGAGTTATATGAAAATTACGTGGTATCATGGTAACGACTACCATGAATAATTAACAAAACATTTAATACGATGATTTGTATTTTATATTTACATCATTCCACACATAATCTAAAAACTAGGTATTTCAAAAGGAATCATTAGTAGTTGAGTAGTACATATAACCATACAGCTACTAACTGTGAACAAAATTACTTTTTTTTCTACCTACTAAAAATATTAACTGTACATACCTAATGATAAATAAGTATCCTGTTCTATAAAATAATTTTATAAAATAGCATCTCTATGTCTTTGCGGTATGCGCTTAAAAATAAAATCTAAAAACTAACTAAATAATACATATCGGAATGAATAATCAGATTATTGATAAATAATAACAAAAATGTTCGTTATGGAACACTGGACAGAGAAAACAATTAAAAATCAAACAGTAATTAATTTGTTTATTTTAACTATCAAAACTACATTGTTTTTCTACTAGAAATATTTAATAAAAGACAAAATTTTAATATATTAATTAAGTTATTGTAGTTTAACTCAGGGACCATTGAAATATTTAATTTGGATGAATGCTATATTCAAACCCAGTTTATATACTGAAGTATTATCAGTCCCTGCTAAACCGGGAACGATAGTGAATGTAGGTTGATGTCCACTGCTCATTGTTAAAATATAAATAATAATTATAAAAGTATACATTTTTCTTAAACACATAATAATTAGAACGAATATTTTTATGGTTTTATATTATTTGGTGAAAAAAATACCTAGTATATTATATAAACCAAAATATTTTTTATGGCCTAACGAGTAAAAATTCTGTATTATATTATTTTGTATATTTTTGCATTTTTAGAGCAATTTTAGACATTTTTTAATGTACAATCGTACTAAAGTATTTTATTTTTAACTACAAATATTGTGAAATATAAAATAAATAATAATTATTTAAGATTGTATAAATATGAGCATGCAGAGTATATAATAACTTATGTAGTACATGAGTGGGTAAGCCAACTTATCATTATTGGTATTAATACTGACAATCAAAATATCTTTCCGTGGGGATGATTTTTATTATTTATTAAAGATACAACACTTAATAATATGCAATATAAAATTTTATACTTGGAATCCTTTATGCATAAAATAGATCAATAGATGTATAGTTATTTAAATTTCTACTTTGTTACTTTATTTTTATTTTAGAATAATTAGTAAATATTATAAAATCATAAACCCTGTTTACGAAAAATTAACTTAAGTTTGTCATGATTTATGATAAAATATTCTTGAAACCTCTATGGTGGACTTCTTCTAAAACTAAAGTATATACTAGATAATAATTGACTATTTTCCTACTCATAAAAATATATGATTACGTTAGATTCAGAAAATTTTATCTTTCGTTGTATTTATAAGATTTAGTTTGTCCCTGGCCTATAAAAATTGCTCAAATTGTACTAATACGAGTAAACAACTAGCAACTAGCTATACTCTATAAAGTGTATAAATAAGTAAATACATCGTTTACAAGATAAAGAGAATAAAATAGAAACCTAATTACTGATCTCATCATCACTTGTTAAGCTGGTCTATAATACGCTAATAGTAAAATATGATGAAGTAATAAATAGCTATTAGCAAAATTGAGTTTTATGATAAAATGTAAATTAATATAAGTTTTGAAATGAAGTATATTAACTATTTAAATATAACGTAGATGTATATTACAATCCATATATTTACATAATGAACTTCATAAACATACGCCTTTGCATTTCGAAGGCTTGAATTTCATCTAAAACTATTGTTTCACTAATGACTAATGACTTTTTTTAGAACATTTTAAATACCTTGAATTTTTTTTTACATAGGTTATTGTTTTTCTACCTATAAAAATTATATATAGACTGTTGATAAATATGTAAACATGAATTATTATACGTTATTATATCCGATTGTCAACATTACTTTAAAATAAATCCCACCGCATAGACGCATATAATATTTGAAAAAATATAAATTACAAGTTATAATATAAAATAATAACAGTTATTAAATGTAATACTGAAAATTTCTTTCGTTAATGTAATACAAACGTGACTTATAGATATATATTTTATTCAATCTTGAAATTTCCAGTATTCTATAAGTTTTGCTGCTGTATATGATTCAGCTAACCATGGAAGAATACTATGTAGTCGATACTTCAACTACGAGTTGCGACGAGGATAAAGCGCGCGTTATCGGTCACTATACGATTGACTGTCTACAATATACACTTGGGACCGAATTGAGTTTTCGTGTCCTCAATCATCGGTTCTCATCCGAATAGCATTAATTACTCTATTGCAGTCCGATTTCTTGTAGGAAAATACTTCTACATCGTTGTCACGTACTCATGCCTGAGGACGTAATTCGATAGTTAATTCATGATGACAATAGTTAATAATTATATCATTACGATTGTTTTAATACATTCAATTAATTCACTTTAATCAAAAATAAACAGATTCTATATTTTCTATTACTATTAAGATAATAACTTGAAATATATTCTTAAATAATATAAATTTGATATCCTGTAATTGTTTTGTACGATATATCATCGTAGGTGTATCATTTTAAAGTATTAAAATCTACATAGTATAGGTATGTATAGATAGGTTTAGTTTATGCCAGAAATAAATTATTTTAATTTCGTTAATTTTAAAAACCTATTTATTTTTTTTTCTAAATTATGGTAAAATTATTTCATGTTTCTATTATTTATTATGCATATTTACTATTGACTATTTTAAGTCAATAATATTATACATTATAATAATCAATCTATAATATTTGCGGAATCTCTCAACATTAAACTAATTTGTATTTTAAAAAGATGAATAACTAATATATCTTAAAAAAATTATTGAATAGTATATATTATATCAAGCCAAATAGTCATACAATATGTTGTACAAAGTAACAATCGATAACGCGTGCTTTATCCTTGTCGTTGTTTAAACATTATGAGCTTATACTTATAACTTAACCAAATGACTGAAACAACAAAGTTTTTTTACATACTCATATTTAGTAATATTGTATTGTTAATAGTATAATAGTGTTCATACAAATTTATTCATTATTTTTAAACACAAATATATATTTATAAGTTATAACTCTCGAGTTATTTAAAAAAAAATATATATGTCAAGGTCTCAATGCTAATGTTCTCCCAGCTTTTTTTTATAAAAATAAACATTTATTATAATTTTTTTAAAGATACAAATAAATCAATTTATTAATCAAATACGATCATAAATAATTGATGTTAAATTTGATTTTAAAGTGTGAGTATATTTATTTAGATTTACTTAAATTTTGTCACTTATCAGGGTATTTTATAACTTATTAATTAAATAAATATAGTGAAGTGAAATCTCTAAATACCAAATACCCTCGGTCGCAAAAATCTGTCCATTGGTCAAAAGGTTTAGTTTGTAAATATGTTCCTAAAATAACATCCGTTATTTGAAAGTTTCCGTTAATTTTCTATTAGCATAATACAGTTGGTAAAACCATTTTTTTCCAAAACAATTAGGTAGCTATAACATATTTTATATAATATATCGTATATTATATTGATATTAACTTTTAAGTCAGTACTAATGTACCGTATAAATTTATAATACCGTGCGTAAAAGTTCATAGTATAATTATTTAGTGTTGTACATATCAAATACCTTATATAGTATAAGTATATACTATATATATATAGTAGTGTATAACACAACAATTGTTATCTAACTCATATAACAGAAATTAATTTAGATTTTATTTATATATGATAATAGATAAAAGACAATCTAATTTATTGTTTAGATATTAAATAGATAATTTAAAACTTATATACTTACTATAAATATAATATAAATATCATATACATAATATGATACAAATACAGGTAGTAGGTACACCTTCCTCTCAAAAAATTGTATTTAAAAATAAAATAAAAAATCTTGTTATAAAAAATTATCTAAATAATTATTTCCAGGTAACCCTTTTACTTACAAATAGACAAATAAAAGTTACTTTAAATTATGTTTGTAGAAATAATGTTCAACACTGGAAATAAATAACTTTTTTATAACTTTTTACATATATATATTAAATTTTACACTTTACAATAAATGTATGCATTAATAATATAAACAATGAATAAAATGTTCTAATAGCTAGAAGGTTAGGTTAATATATTACCTATATCTATTATATTAAAAATGTTTCTATTTATTATATTTAGAATTATTTTATTGAAGCCAAATCTGTAATATATTATTATTTATCTATAGACTGTATATGATAGACTATGATAGAAAACTCAACAATTATAGATAGTGAAAATAAGAAAATTTAATTACACACAATAATAAAACTGAAAAAGAAAAAAAATTGAGATAATAATACAGATACTAGTTACCTTAATATTAACGAGATTATATCATAATAATATGTTAAAATACTATTGATAATTACAGTGATGGATTAGTATGACTCAACAATATTTAGATAAATTTACCAAGTACCTACTACCTGCTTAATACTAAACTTAAATTCAGAATATTTGAAATAATATAAATATTTGTAACATTGAAAAATTAAAATAGTAATGAATTAAATCATTGTATATTATTATCTATATCAATGCAACATTAAATTTTGTTGTGGTTAGAATCAAAAAAGGCTATAGACTATAGTAGTGAATATTTTATTACCTAACACCTAAGAAAAAAAGAAATTGTGTCATAATTCTTAAGGCAGTGGGAAATAACAAATAAATCATTCGTTCTAGTAAAATATAAAAGGATCGACCGGTTCCTATTAAAGTCAATTAGGCAAGTGTGGACAATCGACGTGACCATTTAATAGATCATAAATTAAAAATATCAAAAAGTTATTTTCTTACGTTTAGCGGATATAATAACAATATATTTATTCCAGAATCTTTACGTAGAAATTACTGGTTATACGTACACTTATAACATAAACTATTCTTTTTAGAAATTTATATTGGACTAACTCTAGATCCTTTATATAATTAGATAAGTTTTAAGACTAAATTATACATACCACAATCCAGAGTTGGCTGAACAAGAAAGCAATATAAAGTTTCTAAGCTTTAAATTTTATTTTAAACTTCGTGTATTTCTATTAATGAAATCTATCATTTATAAAAAATTATTAATTTGGTTTTTAATTTGTTATGATGTCATTTAAATGATAGGTCTAAATAAAAATGTATATCCAAATATTTAATTACTGATAATCTATTTAATTTATCACTTAATATAAAGTTAGATTTTTAGAACTAGTAAATGAAATTACTTAACATTTATCAATATAATTTCTTTTTTAGAATTATTAAGTAATAATTTTAATTCACAGTAAAAATTTAAAAAGTGGCATTCGTCCAGAACGACCGTATTTTCCGATTATCTGTCTTTTCTATCGGCGATAGTTTCACTACATGATAATACATAATAATGGTCAACGATGGTTATAAATAGTTATAATATCAAATCATTTTCCGGTTACATCATATTTTAAAAGTCAAACTACCCATAATAGCTTATTTAAATTCTTCAAATATTATATTTGTTTTTATGTGGGTAGTAGTGGACCTATTGTATAGACCTATGTATAATGTATATATACTAAGTTATTTTTTAATAATCTTTAACTAATCACATATTCCAGAAAATATTTTAAGAATAAAGATTAACACATTTAAAAAATAAAGTATTGACTTAACGCTTATAGTAGGCAAAAATAATCATATCTATACAGGATGATTCACTAATCATACTAACCCCTATTTTTTTCAATAAACAAATTACTCGAAATTTGAGTTTTGCAATTTTTAAATATACATAAATAATATATTTTTAAATTTTTCAGATTTTTTTATGATATTGATTATATTATTAAAATATAGCATTTAAAATTTAAATATACATATTTAAAAATACAAAAAAATCAGAATTTGAATAAATTAATTATTGAAGGAAAATTTGGGGTGAGCATACTTAGTGAACCACTCTGTATATTTATAAGGAATTTGTATCGAATAATTTACAATAACACGTGTATGATTAATACTCGTATTTGAACTTTTGAATTAATTAGAATACCTTAGAATACCTATATTTATTAAAAAATATATTTTTTTTAATCATATCATTAATATATTTTCAGATTAAATTTATTTATGTAGGTAAATAAAAGATTTGTAAAAGCTTTATGATTGTACTATTGTAGTGTGTTATACATACGACTACATATAAACAAATCCTATTTTTTGACATTCTTTTCCTAATTTACAATATTTTTATAAACCAAGTATTTTTATTTATTGAAAAATAAATATGACATTGATAAAAATTTAGTTTGATAGGTACTTAAAACTTTTAAGTTAAAAGTAATAACCACTATTTAATAAAAGCGAACTAAAAATTTGGATATTCAATAGGTATATAGGTCTTATTAGGAATCATAATATATTATTTATTACGTTGTTAAAATTTAAGACTACATTTTATATGGACATATTATAGCATTAATACAATGCATTATGTATATTTCATATTATAACAAATAAGCCTTGGAGCATAGTGCTTATTAAAATACATGAATAAATCACATAATATGTTATATGACATATACATAAATGCATTTCTACCCTGTATACGCTGCTGTAATTGTCGTTGAATATCATATCGAAATATGTCCCATTGCACCTATATTTCATATTACAGGCTAAAAGACTTAATAAAAATCTAAAAATAATAACTTATATTTTCTCAAACATTTATTTGAATTATTAGGTATAATACATATTTAAATATCATAATTATCATAGAAAAAAATATATGTATTATATTATGCATGTAAACATTGTAAACCTATATAATATTATATTATTTTATATATTATAAGTACTTATGTTTTTACTAATTAATAATTTATTATGATATTTAATATGTATTATAATAATTCAAATAATTGCTAGAGCAAAATAATTTACCTACGTTATTATTTTTAGATTTTTATTAAAACATGTAGGGTGTAGCCTGTACGAGATACTTGAATTATAAGTATTAATACAGTATTATACTTATAGTTTATACATACAATATTATATAATTTAGTGATGGATACCTATAGATGTTTTTCTAAATTGAAGCTTTTATGGGCCTAAATTCTAAGTGAAAAAGAAAAAAAATTTGTCTAATTTTATGTGTACTAATTACTAATATATATTATAATCAATGTATGAATTATAAATTGACATTTCTAATTTGTATTCACATAGGCAGTTACACATATATAGTTTTGTACGGGCGCTGGATCCAGAATATATTTACGGGGGAGGAGGCGAATACCATATGCGTATCGTATTTTATTGGTTGCCGAAAACAGATATCCTAGAATTCACGTGGATGGCAGAGTCTTCGGGTGGTGTTGGGGGGTTATTGTTTTTACCCCCCACCCTTGGATCCACGGCTGGTTTCGTACTTTTATCTATGATATCTCATGTAAGAACTTACTATTTATCGTTAAAAAAAATCATCTACTGTAGACAGCAGACGTCTCTGATGGTTATTGCCTATCGGTGTTAATTTGTATTATTCATAATTCATTAAAAACTGTTGTAAAATGAATTTTAAGGAGTTCTATATAGGCAATTTGTAGAACTTTTATACTTTTTTAAAAATTAATAATTTTACAATAAAATAAAATAAATTTATACTAATTTATTAATTTACAAGTAAATAGATCAATGTCAGTATTGTATCAGTTGTATTTTGTATTTAGTATTTTGTTCTCAGTCTCTAAATAAAAAATATATAAAAACACATGTTTATCAAAATAAATTGGTATTGAAGAAAAATTGACTAAAGATAATTTAACAAAATTATAAACATATTATAATTTTTATTCGAAAAATAACCTACTAAAAATATTTAAAATTTAATTGTTAAAAACGGTATGCCGACACTTGGGAGCAGAAAATTAGGCGCGGAAAATCGCGTGTAAACTTTAAGGCGCAATGACAATGGGTGCAAAACAATTGGGAGCGAATATTAATACTATTTAAAATTAATGTAAAATGTATAGTAATATAAATCATAATAGATGAAATTTAAGATAAGATTTTATTGCAGTATTTATACTAGTAGTTTAAAAACTTTTATTGAACACGGCACAATGTGTTCTTCAAAAAATGTTCACGGTACATTGTGATGTTTCCTTATTTTTTTGCACTAAATTAGATTACAATTTTACAATCTTACCATTTTTTTTAGATTCTGAACGGAGTGATGAATGTATTGATTTTACAATAATACGTGTTTTATTTTTATTTTTGTGACTGTTGTCATATTTTAGAGTACTAATAATGCTTTGACTTTTAACTTCAGTCCCTCTTTGAACAGGAAAATGAAGTTTTGGTTAACTGGTACTTTGGGGGGGGGGGGTCAAAAGTAAATAATTTTCAATAGTTTTCTACAAGAAAGTCAAGAAAACCCCTTAAAAAAGTAACGAAAAAACGGGAATTTTTACGCATAACCAGTTTTCGACAAAATTGATTTTTTTATTTTGCTGTAACTCAAAAATGAATCATTGTAAATACTTGAAATTTTCACCAAATGTTTATAACAGCGTTAGTGGTTATATTTACGATTACATTTTCAAAATATTTCGACTTTTTTATGCTGTTTATATACAATTGAAATTTTCGATTTTTCTAAGTTTTTTTTTTTTTTAAATGCCTATAAAAAAATTTTGGCAAACCAAAAACTCTTTAAAATTTAATTCAAGTTTTATTATAAGTTATACTAATTGTAGTAAAAAAATCAAAAATCGTTAGTCATAATTTTTGTTGATAAGCATTTAAAGTTCAAATGTTTACAAAATATGTCAAAATCGCGAAAATTTGCAAGGAATTTTAAAGTTGAAAATTTATAATATTTTTGTGGTTAGTACCTAAGGTTAAAAAAACCCAATAGGTTCAATAGTTTCTCCATAATTTTTTCTTCGAATAACTGAAAAAAAAAATCTAGCGTCAATATAGAAAAAAATTTATGAGCGCATGAAATTCAATATTTTACAAAATCGCGTAAAATAATGATATAGTAGAATTTAAATATAGGTAATAATATAATATATCTTACTAATTACTTATTAGACTGACAAATCATCTCCGTTCAGAATCGTTTTTCGTATACAATAATACTTGTCATTGCATTCAAATTTAACACAACAAGTATAATGACGTACTTACTCTCCATCTCTACTTTACAAGTATAAAACAGACTACAGAGCAATACCCACTTGTCCGCCTTTTTATTTAACAATGAAGATTATTTTTTGATACTACCAAATCAGCTTTAGTGTATTTTTATTAATATTCAAGTCCGTGAGCGATGGGCGGTGGCGCGAATTAGTACATATTGGTTTACTTTGTTTGCGGTAGTGGTAACAAAAAAAAACATGGACCACGGACTAAAAGATATTCTTCTAAGACCGTGGTTTGATCACTGAATAATTTTGTGGTTTGTTATCAAATTAAAATGTTATCACTCATCAGTTTCGAACTTATCATTTTGATCAGTAGGTTTTTATCACGATTTAAGATATTTTCTTAAATCGTGGTTTTTATTTAAAAAATGTAGTGTTTAGTACCGATATTAATTTAAAATATTAATTAACAAAACACAAATTAATAATAACAATAAGTAATAACTAATAAGTAGGTATACAGAAAGAGCCTAACTATACCGAATTGTCTGAATACTCTGAATTACCGCATCTAAAATCTATTTTAAATTTGAAATTGGAATTCGACATTTTTAGTAAGTCTATATTTGTAATTTGTATGACATGTAGAATTAGCTCATTGAGCTAGGTACACGGGTGCTGATTTTTCCGGGTTATACAGTTAATTTGTTATACATCTATTATATATTTAAATTTTTCAGTACTTATAACTTATTTCATTAATATTTTAATTTTTCATTTGAACTTCAATAATATTGTCTTTTGGTTATATTGTTACATGTAATATATTATATTTATGTAACAAAAATGCTTTAGGGCCGGTTTTATAAAACTATTGGTTCAATAAATAGTTATTGTCGTTAATTGTTCATTAAATTGAGTTATTGAATCGATAAAAAATAAAATATGATACACAAAGCCATAGCACCTTATTGAATCAATAGGTTATTGACCGTTAGTCACTATTGATTCATTAATTTGTAGGCTGATTTTGATTCTATAAAATAAAATTAATGAAAGTTTATCGATTTAATAATGAGATATTTTGTTTTTTATTATTTTCAAATAAAATTTCAATTTGGATCAATTTTTAAAATTAATCTATCGATAAAATATTTTATCAAACCAATAAAACTTATGGTGTCAATAAATTATCGGATCAATATAATAAATTTTGGATGTTTTTTGTGTCACCTGTCATTAATGTGTAAAAATGAATTTTAATTGATACTTCTAATATATTCCATTAAAACATTAAAACCAGATAGGTTTATATGTTATTGCAGTATCATTTAAAATATCCTAAACACAATTTCATATTTAGAATGTTTTTTACTTAGACCAGATTACTTAATTATATATGAACCTATGCAAGTTCAGCTACTTACTAGTTATTATTATTTACATCATGATATTATGTTAAATGTGTTATACGTTTTATTTTTGTTATTTATTAGTATATACTGCATTCACTAAATATAATACTTATTATCTAGAATGAATATTAAATACTAATTTAATAAATTATCTTTTATCATTAAGTTGGTATTTTAAGTAAAATATATAAATGGTTCATATATTATTTAAAATAATATTTATCCTAAATAATTTATGATAATTTTGTTTAGTAAAGTCTGGGTACTGAAGAAATGCACCAAAAAGGAGAGTCCAGTCAAACGAAGGATGACATTGATTTACTAGATGAGTTACTAAACAAAACTAACTGCGCTCACCTACATTATAAAGTCCAAGACTGCATAGCCACAACAAAGGATTGGAGAAAGTGTCAAGCTGAAGTGAAAGAGTTTAAACTGTGTATTGAAAAAAATCAAAAACTTGCAAACAAAAACAATGTTTGATATTTCCAATCATGAATTTATTACTCCATTTGTTGTTGGTCTTTTGATTGGCACAGGAGTTTCATATGGATATCGCAACATTCGACCACTACTTTCTGGATCATTAAATGCACTTTCTGTACACAATAAACTTGTATTAGTAGTCAGAAATGATTTGGGAATGACTAAAGGTAAAATAGCAGCACAGTGTTCCCATGCTTCTGTTGAATGTTATAAAGCGGCAATGCAACATAAACCTCAAATGGCAAAAATGTGGCAAATGACTGGACAAAGGAAGATTGTAGTTAGTATTAACAATGGTGAAAAAGGTCTTAATGAATTATCAAAGGTTGCAAAATCCCACAAAGTACTTTCTTGTATTGTTTATGACGCTGGAGCAACTCAAGTCAAAGCGGGAACACCTACTGTAATAGGTATTGGTCCAGCTAACTCTGATGTTATTGACCAGATCACTGGGCACTTAAAACTTATTTGAGTTGTAGAATTTCAATATAGTATTTTATTTTTAAAAGTATTGAATTTGTTTATTATTTAATTAACTGTCACCCACATTTAACATGTATATTATTATGTCATTAAAAAAATTTTAATCAATTTTCTAGTAGATAAAAATATTTAAGATGACTATCTTATAAATTTTATGATTTAATGAATGCTATTTGCATTTAAAAATTTAATCAAAACATGCCCTAAAAATTGAAATTAATACAATTGTATTATTCATTCAAAATGTACTACAAAATGTTAATAAAAAAATATATATTTCATATTTTTTTTATACCTTGGTATTCAACAATAAACTGCCTATGAATATTGCCTCCGTGTATATTTCTGTAAAATATATTGCAATCTTTATTTAAGGTCAAATGTGGACCTTTTTATAGTTAATCTAAAAATTAAATTATGCTAATTAAAATTCAATCAAACTGCTTATATGAATTTATAAATTAGTCTGCAATGTGCAAACCTACTAAAATAAAATGTGTAAGCCATAAATACCCTTATTGTTACCCAAATCATAATATTATTATGTATCACAGTAACCCTTATATTGATCTTGATAGCCTCTTTTTATAATAAACCAAGAAGTATTTAATATGTATAATGCTTTAAGTAGTCCTTTTAAATTAAATTTCAAATATACAGTATATTGTATTATACCAATAATTCTTGAAATTTTTTTATTATAATAATTAAAACATTGATAAATGTTATAGTTTGTTTAATAATTTATAATTGTATTGCTAAGGATAACAGTTTATAATATTATACTATTTTGTTATGTATCAACACATTCAATATTCTCTTTTTGCAGCTGTAGCAGTATAGTCTAGACCTACAGTTACCTACAATTGTGCTGTTGATTTTTATAATCAATTTAATTATCTGTTAAAAACTATTTTACTATACAGTATATACAATATAAAACAATTACTCCACCCTCTAATCCTATTCTCTTGTGAACCCTGTGATACAATTTAAATATTCAGTCTTTGAGCTATGAACCTATGCAATATGATTAAAACTAATTTATATAAGTGCATTAATATTTCACATTGGTGCAAAATAAACTCTATACAAGTTTTTCTTGATTTATATAGTAAATAATTTAATAAGTTAAATATTTTAAAATAAATTTAATATTTCATTATAGATATCTAAATATTAGATAAAGTATTTGTTGTGTTTTGAGTTGTTTTTATACCTACCTACTTCTTGTTAGTAATAATAAATACGCCATTTTACTAAGATTTGTAGTTTAAATAGTCAAAATAATATATCAAGGTGCCAATAAGTTGATGGTGGCTTCATTAAATCCAGTAACTACTTCACACAAATGTATTTCAATCAAATATTAAAATAAAATATCATTATTGTTATATAATGAAAGTAGAAGGTAAGCAAATGTTCTCTGCTTAAATTTATTTATTGACACCAGAATAAATTTAAAACTAATAAAAATACGATAGAACTTATGGAAAAATAAATACTGGTATAAAATAAAAACCTATAGGTAGGTTATTGAAATCTTAAATTATAATTTAGTTATTACTCTGTAGATAGTATACAATAAGTAGTATTGTCATACTGTAGATTAGCTATATAGTTATACATTTATAAGGGAAGCAAATTGCTGAGATGAAATATTCATATTTGTGTGTAGCATTTCATATAATACGGCTATAGCATGTTTTATTGGAAGGTAGTCGAGTTACGCGACTCGTTGCCGTCGTACGTTTATTAGTGCGTTATATTATTATTTTACAATATATATTAATTTGTTTGTTAATTTAAATTTACACGTGTTTGGATTACTTTATTATTCTATTCCTTTTAACATAGGTACTTAATAACTTTGTTTCTCTGAATTGAGACATTAATGAGATAGGATCTTATTTTAATAAATTATTTATAAATTCCATAATCCTAATTAATATGAAATACATTTATCATTTATGCATTATGTAAATATAACATAATAATATGTTATATTATATTGACCAATCGCTAATAACATTTAACCAAATTAATCGGTGTTTTTTATTTCTTATAGATTTTTGAATCGCTGGCTATTTTTTAAAAGGATTTTACTTTTATTCTATTATAATCAATAAAAACTAAAATATGAACCATAAAAATATATGAATATTTATTATAATTAATTAGTCATTTTTAGATTTTAAAAAGCTTAGATTTAGAGTATAGATGATAATGGTATAACACGCCAACATAATTATTGCCTATCGGCCTTTAAAATTAAGAATTTTTAATTAATCAAAAAATAGATTAGGTTAGATAGTAAATACATACAAATTTATAAAATAGTCAATAGGTACATAGTACATAATATTTAACATATTACTAAATCAATAGTGAATAAGTATTAGGTAGGTAATCGTAATTATAATTTATAATAAGTCGTTTATAAGTCGATTTTTATTTATATTCTTATCAATATTCAAAACTAAACACAATGATAACACTATCTTTTTAAATTACATAAATACATATCAGAACATTCAGAACATTCTGCATTTGAAATTTTATTATTATATAATATAATAATAATAATGATAATAATATTAGTGTAAAGATATTAGAGTTTAAAAAAATCAAAACACTGTTAATCAGTTAATAACTAGCACTTGCGTAAATATATATGATTTTTTAATCTTACAGAAATATATTCTACTTATAATATAACAGGTTTACTAATTTGGAATAAAACATTATTGGTAAGTTCATTAGTTTTGTTTTCAATTCATAATTTTATTTTATTTTTTGATCATAATACACGCTATTTCAGTTTTTTGCCATCATTAACTTTTAATAATGTTCATTAAAGTTCTATACTCATTACCAAGTGTTATAATAAAGAAATCTTCATTTCTATGTAAGCAATTTCATAGTGTACAAGAAGATGAAAATTAAATATTTTAATGTTTATAGGTACTTGTTTAGTATACAGACCTTTAACCACAATGCATAGCAACATCATAACTAAGGAGTTTGGAAAATTTAAAGTACAAGTGCTTCCAGCATTATCCGATAATTTTATGTACTTATTAATTGATAATAGCACAAAAGAAGCAGCCATTGTCGATCCTGTAGCACCTGATGTGGTTTGGGATGCAGTTCATAAAGAAAATGTAAAATTAACCACTGTACTTACAACACACCATCATTGGTAATATAAATAAAGAGCCGTTATTATTACACTTATTTAAATCTAATATGGTATTATACCGTTATGGTACCTAACTACAATTAATAATTTTACATAAATGTTTATAGTATTCATAAATATCAGATTTTAAAAAATTTTCCAATTATTTAATAAAAAAATAATAATAAATTTTTATTAGTCCTAGTTCAGTTATTTGTAAATAAAATAAAATATATTGTTTTAATTTAAGTTTAAAGTTCAATGTTCATTATCAAAGCAATAATATGATTCAATGAGTTTAATTTACAATGATTTAGAATGCCAATTAAGTACAATTTTATTTTAAATGTTATTAGGGATCATGCTGGTGGTAACAAAGAACTTATTAATAGCAATACCAATGATCAATTGACTGTTATTGGAGGTGATGACCGAATTGATGGTCTTACAGTTATGATTGATACACATGGAGTAGATCTTCAATTGGGATCATTGAATATTAAATGTTTGCGCACACCTTGTCATACCACTGGACACATTTGCTATTATGTTAATGAAGGACAAGATGGTGTTGTTTTTACAGGTTATTTTTATTATATGATTTATCAAAGTATCTAACCCAAACCAAGTAATTTAAAATGTATTTATTTTTACATAGTTGTTAACAACCTTGTAATCTTTTATACATTGTTTTTATCACTATGTATATTCCTTATTAAAATTACATGTTATAGTTTACTTTTCGATTTGGTTACATTTTTTCAGTACCGTTTTTATTCCATTTTAGAATATTTTAACTTTTTGTTTAAAAAACTATAAGATTTAAATTGTATTGTAATAAAGCAGAAGATAAAAGTTCAAAAGTATGTTAGGTATGAATATGCTCCTTAATTTTTGATTTTTTTAGGTGATACATTATTCTTAGGAGGTTGTGGTAGATTTTTCGAAGGTAATGCTACACAAATGTATGAAGCATTAATCAAAATATTATCACAGTTACCTGACAGCACTGTAAGAAAATATACTTTATGTTAATATAATTGTTTGTACAACGCTATGATATTTCAGGCTGTGTTTTGTGGACATGAGTATGCTATTCAAAATTTAAAGTTTGGCTTACATGTTGAACCATCTAACCAACATACATTGACAAAATTGAAAGATATCGAAACCAGACGAAAAATAAAAGAGCCAAGTGTCCCATCAACTATTGGTAAAAAACAGTTATTTAAATATGAACAATTATTTCACTCTGTGTTTTTTTTAAATTTAGGTTTAGAAAAGCTCATTAATCCATTTATGAGAGTAGAAATTGAATCAGTTCAAAAAGTTACACAAACAATTGGTGATCCAATTAAAACAATGAAAATGTTGAGAGATATGAAAAACAATTTATAAAAAATAATACTTATTTTATTACAATAATACATTTTTATACAAATTGTTTGTTAATAATACATAGGACATAGGTACAAGCATAGAAGTTTGAACACAGAATTTAAATAATACATAATTAAAGAAACTTTTATTGAGAAGATGAGAAATTGGATGTTTGAACTGCATTTATAGATTTATTAAATGTGTACTCTTCCATATCTGCAGCATATTTTTCCTTAGATTTCTCGTACATATCATAATAGACCTAAAAAATAAATAATATTTAAATTAACATCATTGTATTTATAACCAAATTTTTTAATATTGTTACTTTTAATCATTTTAAATTTAATATAAATAAATAAAAAAAACACATACATGGTAAGTTATTTTTTTTGTTTAATTTATGGAAAAATATTTTTTTATATGGTAATAAATATAATTAATAAGTTGAAGCGCTAATACTAATACAACTTCAACTACAACTACAACTACAAATACAAGTCAAAAGATAAAATATTTAAAATAAAAATTTTTGTTGGAAACTAAATAATCATTACTCATAACTTATTTTTAAAAAAAAATTGGTATTTTACATTGACTAAAAATATTTTCCGAAATAATATTTAAATAATGCAATATGTTTTGCTTTCTGACCTTTAATTATTAACTTATAAACTATTAAAAGCTTAACTGTTTATGGTATTCTAAAAAAAAAAAAACAAATTAAATTTTTTTGCAAAAATATAGCATTCGAAGCTTAATTTACTTAAGATTAGTTAATCTAAGCTACCTAGATATTAAAAAATCAAATAATTGTGTTTAAAACCACATATAAAAATAAATATAGTTTTTTTTATTTTATAATATTACAGAAGCGCAATGAAACAAAAGGGCAAAATATAAGTAAATAATATAACTTATAGGCTATAGCTAATAATTTTAAATTTAAATAAAAATGTGGTCCTCATTTGAAAGTTGTATAGTCATGTTAAGAGAGAGTGCAAAAAATATTTAGTAGAGAATAAAGGAATACAGAAAGGAAAAAATTGGTTCTTATTTGACCATTTGGCGTGATAAAAATGAAGTAATTTAGGTAACTGGAGTAGGAAAATCCTCTTTATCTGTCAGAAGTTTTCTTAAAATGTATAAATTAGCAGTATGTTTTTGATTTAAAATAAAATATGAAATTAAAATAGAAATTCTAATAATGGATGGATCCCAAATGACAGAATTGTATTTAATTATAAATCCAAGAACAAGATTGTATTACACCAAATCTTCTCAATATATAGTCTTAAGGTACGGTTTTTCTACATTGTCTAGCATCAACTACTGGTCTGGACATAATATGAGTTTTAACACAACATCTTGATGTCTGTTGTTTCACTTTTTAACGCTACACCTTTATACACAATGAAAGGGTAAATATTTTAGTCATATTTAAACATTATTCAAAAGGATTGAAGACATCAAATGGCTTCACTAGAACTCAATTCTATATAATAATATAGATCAATAACAAACATGTTAAATACAAAAACATAAAATTGTTTTTACATACTTTTTTATCATTATGTTCCATAGTATTCCAAGTTATTGCTAGCCGTTTAGTAAGATCTTGTTTTGTAGGTTCTCCTTCACCTGACATAATGATTTGATCAAGTACAATTGGCCTCTGTTCTTGACAAAATCTAAAAAATGGATTTGCCGGTCTTTTTGGCAAATTAGGATCTTTCTTTTCAGTAGATTTCATATTCAAATTTTTTTTTCCGTTTGGTGTTTCTACAGTTCCTTGGTTCTTTATAAATAAATATAAATAGTAAATAGAAATAAAATTGTTTTATAAAATATATCTTATAAACAATATTACTTTTAAATTGACAGTTTCGGGTAAAGGTAAATCAGTTCCCAGATCTATTTTCAATTCAGCTTCTCTCCAGTTGTCTTTATGCGTGTCCAATCGATCCATAATAAACCTGAAGACATATCAATTAATTAAAATCATAATTTAAGATTATTCAAATTCAACTGAATAAAAATATATACTTTCGTTCCAACCGGATTCGTCTCAACTGTTTCGTGACTTGATGAATCCTATGCACGAGACGTTCATTGTCCTTAAACACAAAAATGACGTACGTATACAAACAGTAGACAAAAGATGAAGTATTGAGGCAAAATTGTATATAAAAGATTTACACCCCAGTTAATATGGGTGGCTGGAATCAGTTTTATCTAAATTATGGACCACATCACGCATAAGATTAGGCACCATCTATGCATTTTACCTGCTGTAAGAATTCGCATCTTTCCAAGAGAGCTAAAAAATGTCGCTTGTACGGCTTTTGCTTGTTTGCGTGATGTTCGTTCACGTTCACATCAGCTGCCGGAACCGACAGTGCCGGCGTCGCCAAAGTGGCTGTGCCCGTCTCCTGGTCGGATTTTTCCATCGATACTATCGCGTCATGACAACAGTAACGATACAATATCAACCTGTTACAGTATTTTACAACAGACCAAAGTAATAATGCACAATAATACAATTTAGTTAATACTCAATTGACCGTAATAATTATTAATTTAAAAAACGTTTACGAATTATTTTAATATTATTGGGATACAAACCGCCGCCGAAAACAACGAACTACCGTGTTATCACGGTACCGATGTCGGCTGATACGTGTGATAAAGCAGCTGTGTTTTCATACGCGTCTATGACAATATATTTTCGTGCTCACAATGTCACAATAACGATTACCCGACCGAAGCACGAAATTCGGCCGTTGCCCGCAGTAAGTCGTACACCTACGTCCTACATATTATTTTTCGTGCGGTAAACGTTTTATGAAACACTGATCGGCTAGCTGCTGTTTTTTGCCCCACTGAGCCAAACAGCTGTAATCGCCGCAGTACCGCCGCGCTGTACGCTTCGTGTGCTGTGTAGACTGTTTCATTTCGATTATAACTATTAATTCCGTTTCTCCACTCGAAACAAGTCGAAATTTAACGATCTGCACAGTAGCCGATCGTACACACGCTAACACGCGCGCATATTTCTACTCATTTACTGTTATTTGTTATTCGTTAATTTAATATTTTACAGAGTCCACACTCGTTTCGCCCTGTCACACGATTTCTTTAACACGTTTTGTTTTTCGCTAATCCTTCTAGTGTAAATATATATATATATTTTTTTTATACATATATATATATATATATATATTTGGCGAAATAAATAGTTAAACGACATAACAATTCTGAATCCCGGACACATCAAAATAATAATAATATACAATCGTCTTTAAGACACGGTCACGCGTAAATAGTAACTAAGTCGCCTACTTTAACTTTAATATTACAAATACAATAAAATAGTGGACAATATAAATATCAATAACTCGCGTCCGGATCATTACGCGTCCGAGATTCAAAAATGTTCTACGACTGTGGTTTCTAGCATAAGGTAAGCTTTATTCATTCCTCGTATTCCGTTTCGATTGGCCACTACTAAAGAAACCCAATAATTAAATAAGAGAAGGACGTTAATACCTAATCAGATTGCATTTTGTGTGGTTAGATTGAGATTTAACAACAAATTGTATGTATCATTTATTATTGGTTACTGGGTAGATTGACTATCATAAAAACACTTTTTGTTTAGTGGGTTGATTAAATTATCTAACTATTAGGTATATTACATAAATTATGATGTACCTACCGACTTATTAATTATTGTTATAACACATTATATTATGTGTAGTTAAAGCGCCTGCACTTCTTATAGTAGTATTATATAGTGTAATTAACTTTGGTATAATATTCTGATATTACCTGCCTTCATCATAGGCACCTATTTAGTTGACATTATCTTATATTTTTTATTCTTCTGAATTATTGAACTCGATTGTTTGTAGATTTTCTTTTAACGTATGTATCTAAATATCTAAATAGATACATAGTATGTTCTATAATATTGGTATTAGGGATAGCATGTTACCACTTGTTCTGGGTTATTTGAGTAGTTTTTGCAATTATCTACATTTGTCTGCATTTTTAATACTGAAAACCATAATTTTTCAATAGTTTACTGACACTGTCTCAATCTGCTTACTTATTCTTTTATAGATATTTAATTATTACACTTAACTATAAAATATTTTTTTAACAGGTACCTAAATATAACTTTCTAATGAATATGTATAGATTACATCTAAATTAGTTATCAAAGTATTAAAATATTAGGCAGTAGTAATTATAATATCATGATTTATAATTAATTTACAATTTCAGAGTTTAAAATTTCAGAGGAAATCAATACTCTGTACACTATTTTCTCTGATATTTTGACCAACTTGAAATTTGAGTTTAAATTATTTGTCACTAGATTTTAATTGATTTAATATTACTTATTTTAGTGAACTGGCCTATTAGATATTTTAGTTTTCAAATTGGTTTTAAAGCAATTAATGAGTATTTTAAAATTCAAATATTTTACAGTTATAAATTATTTTAAATTTTAAATTATAAAATCATTAAAAACCTATGAGGTGCCCAGAATAATATTCATAGTGATTTAATAATAGGTATATGTAACTTATAATTCTATCATTTAATCTAATATACAAAATTAGATCGCCTGAATATTTTATTACATACCTGATTATATATATATAATTTTATTAGAAAAACAATACAATATTGGGCTGAGTGCTAACATCCTCTTAAGATAAAAATACATCTTGTTTTTTTTATAAAAACAATTGAAACTTAAATAAACAAGAATTTGATAATTTATTACTATAAATACTTTATTAATAATAATGAAAAAAAAATTCTGTTATATATTTCCTCAACTATTACTATAATGATAGTTTCACATTTTAAAATTCTTAAAAGTATGCATGCTTTATTTATTAACAATATTATATGATACCTAAAAATTGCAAAAAATGTTATTTTAAATATTTTACTATAGAATTTGATAGGATTATTAGATTATAGATTATAAGATTAGATTATTAGGTATACCTAACCGTATACCAAAATGGATATACTTACCTCAAAAGACAAACTCAATTCTATTATTACCTATTATCTTTTTACTATAGCCATATGCCCATATACATAGGTACCTGCCATATAATGTATTATTTAAACAAAAGTCAACCATTTTAAAATTAATAATATTAATAATCAATACTTTGACACCTAACCAAGATGATAAAATTATAATTATACATAACATAGGTACCTACCTATTATTTATAAAATTTATTGTTTACATTATCATTTAAACAAAAAGAATATCTATGAAATATTTGTATTTGTTTGTATTGTATTATCAAATATTGTTTTATAGATTGTAATTAACTTCTGATTAAATAAGCAAAATAGGTGTTATAACATTGTATGTAGAATATGTTCTAGTAATTATCGATAATATATACAATTTTCTTTTACAAACATACAAAAATAATATTTTTCTGTTTCTACGTATAAATTACAATAATTGTTTGTTATGCAAGTTACGCCACATTTAAACTTTTATAGATTAGAAATTTAACACTGATAATACTTCAAGGAGGTCATATTTTTGTAAGCATTTGCAGTTTTTTATTATTTTGGAAATTTTACTAAAATTATACTTAAAAAAATAATTTATCATATTTTTAAGCATTATGAATAATATTAAAGTTTTTATTTTTTAAATATTTGGTTATCTTGAATGTTGACGACTATTGTATATTAATAATATCATATTACATGATTGGGCAATGAAATAATGTATTTATTAATATTAATTACATCTTAATACAATCAATTTACGATATAATGAAGCTTATTACAACAAAACCATCATTCCCTTAAAAATATCTTTATACATAATAATATAAATATCAATGTAATAAAATCTCAATATAATATATTCTTTTCTTGGTCCCTTGAAATTCAACATCAAGTTGACTAAATTAATTTAGATATCTATATTGGTCAATACTATTTAATGAATAGGTATATCATTAACTAGATACTATATTGAAAAATACTGTTGACATCAACAAAAGGAACTTAATTTTATATTTCTGGGCTTAAGAAACGTATTTAAATTGATCCCTATTCAAGTATCTAAATTCTACAAATGATTCCATAAATAACTATATTATCATTCAAATCCTTTTATATACAATTAATTTCTCTACTCAGCTAATATAACCTGTTGACAGAAAAAAATGATCCAGATACATTTTAATCTAACACACACAATTTTATTTAAAAAATAATAAATTCACTACTTGAATTCAAATTCTTAGGCTTGCAGACATCATTATCTAATTATACCAACTCCTAGTGTATGTATATATAACACTAGTTCACTGTTAATCATTTGACATAAGAAAAATAATTAAAAAACATCATTGCAAAAAGGAAAAACTGTCAACTGATACATATACTTAAATATATCTACTATATTGAAATATGGTTCCTATTGAGGTTCCTATATAATATACTCTGTTTACTCAAAAATGCAATTATATAAACAGTCAAATTCATTTTGGCACTTACCAAACGTTAAAATTAAAAAAAAAAAGATGTGAGATTATAATAATATATTTTTCAATATGATAGTTTTTGGAATATTGTTTTTTTTTTAAAATCTAAACAGTAGCCAAGTGTCAAGATAAACTGGACAGGTTATAATATCCATCTGCAAATTTACTTCAATATTAATGAAGAAATTAATACTAATCGAAGACTAGCTTTTATTACCTACTGTTTGCCATAGCCAAGGTTTAGTTTTAATTTATTAACAATTTTGTAATTAATAAGTAGAAGAATTAATTTGTTGGAATGATAGCAACTTTTTCAATAACAATCTCACTAAAGGACATATTAATTTGCTAGAATATAATGTTGAGTATTAGATTATTATTATTATTATTTTTTTTTTTTAAATAGTCTTATCAAATATATATATTAGATCTGGGTTCTTGAATGGCATATTCCATTCAACAATAAACAATTTATATTTTCAATAAAATTATTGTATTGTTTGAATACATTTAAAATATATTGTTTGAAATTTAAAAATTATTTTATGCATTTTTCAGAATCGCAAAGTTTGCAAACAGAAAAAAATCAATAATACATTAATACCCGTAGTTCAACGTAAGGTTACGTGCGCAAATAAAATAAAAACTAGACGAAACTTTTAAACTGCCATTACTCAATTGTTTTGAACTTGGAAAATTGATTAGACCATTAAAATGCACATTAAATTATTGTTGACCAGAATTAAGACGCAACTTGAAAATATTCTGAAACTATATTGCATACAAATGTGTGTTTTAGCCTTACTATAGGTATTATAGTGACTGCAATCAATAATCTAAAATAATTAAATAAATTGAAACTGAATGTCGAACATTACGTTAAGTAGAGTGCTTTCTAGGCATTTTATAGAAATAACTAATAAATAATCAATACGGAAAGGTTTTCAAATTATTAATCAACTTGTGAAATTGGTTAAAATTGACAAAAGTTTGGTGATACTTAAAAAATTATCTCGAATATTATTAAAATATACTCTAAATATTGTATATATACAGTTAAATTTACCAGGAACGCCCCCAAGTCTGGTCCTGTGGTGATACAAACTTCTGTTTTTAAAATGATAGGTAGCTCCTCCTCCTTTTATTTATAAATTATTGAGCAGATATGTTTATATTTTTTCAATTTTTATGTATTTGAATCAAAAATTGGAATAAGCGATTTCCAAATTATTAAACTTTAAGTACAAAGAATAATGGTCCGTGTCTAATTGTATGTAGCCCGGCTGCCGAATCTCTTATTTAACCTATTTCGTAAATATAAACAATAATGTACCGATTCTTGGTGCCCGGGCTATAGACATGGACCATTATTCTTTGTACTTAAAGTTTAATATTTTGAAAACCACTAGTTTAAATTTTGATTTATCAATATTAAAAATTATATATCTGCCTAAAAATTTATAAGAAAGGAGGTTCTCATTTGATAAACAGCAGTTTGAATAGTCTTAAGTGATGGTACATAAAATCTCAAGTATTTGAAAATATGGTCTTCAAGTGTATTTAAAAATTTCAAAAATCAGGTTTTGAATAACTTCATTATTAAAGAAAAAGGACGTGAGCGTCATTGGGAATCTTTCTGTATAAAAGACATAAACGAGACGTTTATACTTCACCGTTTATTCATTATTTGGTTATTTCATGAAGTTGTATAATATATTATATTAAATATGATAGCTAATAAAGGAATTTGCCAGAATTTGTTCGATGTAAAAATGTTTTTATCGCTACGCGATAACATACGCTACATTACTACGTACAATAATGTTATAATATTGTTATATTATCTTATGTGTTTTAGGTAATAAGTACTTAGCTCTAGAAAGTATGTCATTGAATTTTTAAATTTTATTTATTTAACATTTTGACTAAAAATTGCCCTTTTTATATAATAAGTAATTGGCGTTTATATATGTCAATTGCCAGTGTTAAGTAGATTGGATAGATTAGATACTATATTAATATACAATATTGTATCATGAATCATAATCGTATTTAAAATGTCAGTGTTAAGGATAGAAATTGTTTGACAGTGATTCGAATTCAACTACCCCTCCCCCCCTCAAGTCGTTAAAATTAAGGTTTGTATATTAGTTTATATGGAGTTAATTTTATTCGGATTTATGAGTTAAGCGTGATTTTTGAGTCTCTTACAACGTGTCTATTTGGTAATATGCATTAGGATTAGGATATTACAAGGTATATTTCCTTAAATTCATTTTTATTTTTCAAGATTTTAGAATTGTAAGACACAACACTAGTAATAACTAATTAATTATTACTAAGATAAACTACTGGAATCAGGCACGTATACAAAAAAAAATATCGGGGGGAGTTTTACAAAATATAGCAATACAAATTGTGCCGCAACATAATACAACAATTTTTTCCTCATTACTCGAAATTATTTCGGGGGAGTTTGAACCCCAAAACCCCTCCTGTTTACGTGCCTGATCTGGACCGTATTAATGTGGATTATTTAAATCTGGACCGTAGGGTTCTGGACATACATATCTGAAGCGTACAAACCTGGACTAGTGGTGGTCAAACGGGGGGGGGTGAGGGGAATTGATCCTCCCCGTGACTTTTTTTCTTTAATATTTATAACAATTAAATTTATGTATATTGTACTATAGAGTTAATGTATTACATTTTGTTTTAATTTTTTTTTAAAATAACGCTTATGAGTGTATATTATTATCTAGATTCTAGACTCATTCTAGGAACAAGGCTGTTATTATTATTAATATTTAGTAATTAGTTACTTATACAAAATATACGGGAATTACCTATCCAGCTCAGTGATTGTGAATATTCAATTACAACACACTCCTCCCTTGACCGGTACACTTGCTATGATCTACATCAATAAGACAGAGAACACGTGTGGGTAGAACATCTTCTTAATACAATAATACTGTAGCTATGTCATTATAGTTGGTCAATTCATTGATTATTATTACATTTGTCACAATATTTTGTTACACAGATCACAGTGTTTTGGCTTTCGTACTCGTCACTCGTGTCTCGTACAGTCATATACTGTGTCGCGCATTATACATATTTAAACTATCTGCTGTAAACTGTTATGTAGCCTATTTTATAAATGTATAATGTCTAATAAAAGAAAAATTATCACCTATTATACTTGCTCTACCACTAAACACTCGGATTCAGATAAAAAAAATAGTATTATCCCTAAGATCATTACAGAAAATGAAGTTGTGGACTTGCCGATAATATTTGTTTAACTAATTAGTGTAAAATGTTTATTTATGTCGTCTCAATGGTTTGTCCACTATGACTATGACTGTTCATCGTGGGATTATAAACATAATCTCCAATAAAGTACTGGATACAAATATTGTTAATATTACATTGTTATAAATAAAGTACCAATTTATCTTAATTTAAAAAAATTGATATTAGGCATAACCAAAAATTATACTTATTTTAATGATTAATAGTAGTACATATTAAAAAATCAGCCACATCCCCCCCCCATGACAAAATCATTTGACCGCCACTGACCTGGACCATACAATTCTGTAGTCCAGATATGTACGTCCAGAACCCTACGGCTCAAATTTGTATGATCCACATTTATACGGTTCAGTCCAGATATGCAGTCCTCAAGACCATTTATACGGTCCAGATTTATAAATTCTAGGTTTATACACGCCCCCCGTGTAATTACAAATAACGTGAACACAATGCGAGACAATTTGGTTTTTTTGTTTATTTTCTTATACTTTTACATCACCACTTTAAGTAGCATCGATGACATATTATGATAAAGTATTTTTGACTTCTGTAGTTTTTCTAAAATACTTGATATTAGGTCACTTTAAGTTGTTTAATTTCATAATAGCCAACAGGGGATAAATAATTACTAATTAAATTATAAATATTTTAACAATTAACAAAATTTGATTTACATATATTACACTACAAGATTAAAATTAATTTATATAATTTAATTTGAATTACGATATACTAAAATTTATCAGTTACCAGTCAAAGGGCGTATTTGAGAGAAGGGAACATTTCCCCCATCGCTCGTATTTTTTTCTATATAATACATTAATTAATAATTTATTTAACAATTTTCCGTTTGATAACGATCGTAAATCGTAATGATATCATTATAAAGTATAAACATAATAAGAATTGTATGCCTATTTAGGGAAACAACTGTACGTTATTTTTAGTTTGTAAAGAAAAAAATTAATTTCGCCCCCCTCCCCCTGGTCTCAACACAAATACGCCCTTGTACCAGTCTCGACAAAATTACTAAAATAAAAATTTAACTAATACATTACTTAAACATTAAACACGTCTTCAGTTTATATTACATGTAAGATGTAAATCCTCCCTCCTATTCCTGGTAACTTTTGTTGTCAAGGCATTTTCTTAGCAAAATAAAAATAATGTATATATTTTTTGAATTTTATATCATTTGTATAATATTAATGTTATATAGGTATATAAGTATATTTCCATATACATGTTATCATCAATCAATATTAAACACGAGGTATCCATTTAATTACCAAAATATATTTATACTTTTTCATTTTTAGAAAACATTTCCTTACTTATCAGTTATCGTTTATCAGAACTTTTAACAATTGAAAATCATTGATGACGTTTTTGTATTTTACAATAATAATACGATGATATACGGAATTACTATTTTTTCTACCAATGTGTAGAATAATAAATGTTTCTAAAAGGTTAATTTCTTATAAGATATTACGTTTTTATTAATTAAGATCTGTTACCATTATTTAATTTCCTCATATTATTCAGTTGTTCATAATTCATATTTCATGTATATTAATTTTTCAAATTTACTTATTGTTATACTATTGTACAGATTCTATTTTGTGTTACTTAAAATATATGTATAGATATATGTATTAAAATGTTTCTAAAAAAAAAAAAATAATAATACATTTTTGTAGAACTCCAAATGGCAAATAATATTACATAATGTGAATGAATGATATAACACGTATAATTGAATATTATAAGTTATAACACGTATATGATTCTTCAAATGATAATACACGAACTAAATTCTTTTCTTTATTTAATATTAAATACATTTTTGGATTATCAATGTTCTATATATTTTTAAGTTAATGGTTGTAATTAAAAAAAACAACGTAAATTTATGAATTAAATTTATTAAGTAATACTTTTTATGCATTGTATTTAATAGATATAAATTGAACCAACATAAATTATTGATTTATAAAACAAAATTTTTGGTAATTAACTTGATAGTCTTAAAGGAATATTAGTAGCTATTACATTATCTAATTATCTTTTAAGCTAACGGTAAAAAAATATTAAATTTAAACAAATAATAACAACTTAATAAAATGAATACTACAGTTCCTGTATATAATAATATTTTGTTTGACAAAAATGGTCTTACTTAAATATATTCAATATTGATACTAAATAATATTGATATTAAATAATAATAGATCAGGTTTTTAATTTTATTATCATAAATTATTTAAAGAATATCAATTCATTTATTTATATGAAAAATTATTTCTAAAGAGATTTAGTAATCTTTCAATATTCGTTTGATATTAATCTAATTTTTATGTTAGTATTCTATTACATTACTTTAAATTATTGATTTTTTTTTTTCGGTAATAACAAAAACAAGTATAAAGTTACAGCATACTTTTTAAACCACATTTCGTGTTGTTATATAAAAAGGTACCTATTCAAAATTCTTAAAGAAAGGTCAACAGTTTTAAATGTGTATAAATAATATTGTGTAACTGAAGGACGAAATTGTATTCAATTTACTTTCATAACAATGCATTGTGCTTTCTATTAGTGTTTGAATTTTCTAAATAGATTAAACAAGCCTCTATAGATAAATAAACGAATAATTGGAAAATTATCATCGCACAATTGAAATCCATTATACTATTATAATATTTAAATCCAGGACATATTTATGGACTACTAATCAATGCATGGGTGTTGGCTGTCTAGGTATCTAATTAAAAGTATGATAGTAGTTTTAAAATAGGTGACAATAAAATTTAATACTACCTATAAATAAACCTACGCTTATAATATATTCTGTGATAATACCACCTTTATAATTAATATTCCCATGTAATTATCTACATTGTTTATTAAAAATGTGTTTTTCTATTATTATTTATCTTGAATATTATCAATTTAGTTTTTAATATTATAATAATGTTTATTATTTATATTACTATGTCGTTGTTATTTAATTCGTGCAAACAGCGCGACGATTTAAAAAAAAAAACCCTTGTATCCTTTCAATTTGTTAGATTTTATTTAATATTTCAATTTGTTACAAAAATAATAGATAATACATATAATATATGTATTACGTAGGTAACATAAAATTTCTGTTAATTTTAAAACTAATTAAACATAATTTATATTGATTAAAAAAATACACATAATATATATTATCATAATTTATTCATAAATTACAATTCGAAACTAATCTGAACTAACTTCTAAAGAAGTGCATTATTATAAGGGCAGATAACTATATTTAGCCTTAAATAAAATCACAAAATATGCGCCCATTGTGCCCCTCTTAGAATTGAGCCCATGACCCATGCTCCGTATTCACGGCTCTGATTCAAAAGTTAAATGCAAATGGTAGTACTCTTCTACCCTCTATTTACCATACTATTTTTTTCTGTGTTTTAAAAATATTGTAACCGTATTTTACTGAAGTATTTATTACGAAAATTATACGTTATAATACTGATATTTACAATAATTGTATATAATATTACTAGTAAAAATAGTTATGCGTATTAAAGTTCTTATTTCTTAGTATTTATATATTATAATATATCAAATACATTTTTATCAAACTCCAAGAAATTACAATCACGCATATACAATTCTTAATAAATCAATGTACAGGTCATCCAAATCATATTATGTAGTAAGGATTACATAAACATCTTTATTATTGTAATTAGAATCCTTACCATTTTGATAACATACTAAATCTAGTTGACCATTACGTTTTATTTACATAATTTATTATGTTACATCGATCATAAAAGGATAAATACTAAATATACTCAATATTTATATCATATTATTTAAGATTAAATTTACTCACTTTAATAAATTATTTAAGAGAACTTAAAGAAGACCTCGAATAAAACATATTGTTATTATTTAAATATTAAAGTAAAAATTTCAGTTATTATTATCTTAAGTTAACTTATATAAATGTTTTGAAAATTTCAGTACTATATAGTATATGTATGTAAATAAAGTATTTTGTTGCGTATTTTAATTATTTGTATAAGAACACTAATATTACTGAAAATATTGTGTGTGTGTGTGGGGGGGGGGGGAGAGGGAGTTTAAAAAATTAATGTTTGATCCTAGGACTACGGTTCTTACAACATACTTCATTCATTACCTTCACTAATATTACATGTATTTAATTGTATTGTATTAGATTATCTAAACATTCTAAACCACTAATAGACTATTTGCTAAGTAAAATTAATGTTATTATATATTTATAATATACAGTAATATTTTAATAGCATTTCAGTTATCAAAAAACTGTTAGGTAATCAATTTATTTTATTCTATTTTATTTTATTTATTTTAATTTATTTTTAAAGTAATTTAATTACTTTTTCTTTAAAACTTAGAAAAGCTAAAAAACGCTTAATTTCGAGTCTGGTTTTTTGAACAAAATTGGGATAAAAAATATATTTGTTCTCTCCTTTGGCCCAGGATGACCTTATTTTTTGATATATATTATTTTAAAGGATCATCAAATTCAAAAAATTAATAATTTTTTTATTACTATAATAAATAGAATACAATCTAATTAGCAGAATGATACGACTAAAATTCGTTTGTGGTTATCCATAGTCTAGTACTAGTCACGCTGATTTTTAACATAGCGTGTCACGATAATATTTATCCGTTTTTGGTTTAACGTAAAATAACTGCTAATGAACTTATTTTTTTTTTCGAATGAACTAATCAAATGTACTTAAGAATACCTGAATACCTCATAATCTTTCCATTTGTATAATTATATCACATTTTGGTTTAATCTTGTAAAAAAAAAAATAACACAGATATGTAAATTATACTACGAATTTACTATACATTCACTATGAACTACGAATTGAAAGATATTGAAGTACTTTTAAATACATTTGATTAGGTTATAAGAATAAAATAAGTTCATTAGCAGTTATTTTACGTTAAACCAAAAACGGATAAATATTACTGTGTAATTTATTATAATATATGGCTACCGCCGCGGCATACAGATCTGTGACGTCACGCTCAATGTTAAAAATCACCGTAACTAGTGAACGGGTAGTCGCATACGAATTTTAGTGATATCATATTTTCGTCATAGTAGTATGTACTATAATTTAAGACAAAGAAAATTTGTTGAGTTGAATAGTTCTCTAAATTATTATTAATTTATATCAAATTTATAATAATCTTAATTAAATAGTTCATTTGATCACAAGTTACCGGTCAAAGTACAATTTGTTTGAGAATACTGCATGTCTGCATGACTTAATAGATATAATTTACGTTGTCATAAATCTATCGTTATTGTCTGCAATACTTTATACTGTTTGTTTTTAGTTGTTTGTTACACATATTATCGAACATATTGTGTTATATTATGAACTTTTATTTATTTTAGTAAAAATTAATACAGATAGTAATATATGAATAAATTATGAATTTTCATTTAGGATTCTTAAATATTTCTTATTATTTTTATATTGTTCAGGTAAAAATAACTGTGGACCTGTCAAATTTGGAAGATATTTCTCCAAGCACTGCTTTAACTAAACTCACTATTATAATAATATATTTAAACAGCGTATCACTGTCAGATAAATACATAATAGTTGATTTCCCTACATTTTTATCTCTATCCTGTACTTTACTTTAACTACTACGTAAATACATATAATTTATAATAAAGATATTTATATGTATATATTATCATATTTATAACTATTTCACACATACGCACCTCTCGATTTTAAGAATATTTTCGAGGTCAATAATTTGAGCTTAATATTTTAATTATTCTAAAAACTATTTCAAATTAAATTCTTGTTATATTTAAATTAATTGTATAATACAATTATGTAGTATATATTTGCCGTTGCTTGTAATTTGTGCTTATATATTCCTATCGATCTCTTATTGGTTATTAAAATAATAAATCAGTATATTTCATAATTAATTAATGTATTCTCATTAATTTCAATGGACATTGAAAGATAATAATATTAGTAATATTAATAATAATAATAATAATAATAATAGTAAATAGGTATAACGTTAATTTGTATGATTGCAAAGGTTCTGTTCCTAGTTGCACGTTTCTATAGAAGTAGAGGTAGACAATTTTTTTCGTTTCCTTCAAACTGAACACGAAATGTGATTGTATTGCGATAACACTGCTATCATTTTACATATTATTTTTACACTATTAATACCTTATACAGTTATACAAATGGTAATGATCTGCTATCATACTTATAGTCCACTGTTTAACAAGAATTACTCAGCGGCTTAATTATAATTGTCTCAGTTAACCTATTGTAGATTATATTATACTCGTTTAATTTTTGAGTTGAATTACAATGCTAATGATTAAAATTGGACGAAGTATTTATATTTTAGCTACTATACCTTTTTATATGTGTTACAACGATATTCATCAGTATTAACAATTGAATAATTGAGATTTTTTGTGCGTACGTTGTTTTATTTGTATGTTATAATGTTAATTTGTTCAGCATGGCATTATGGATCCATTCATTAAGTATGACTATTGACTTATTTAATAAAACATTAATATTATTCGAAATTATAACAATAAAATCGTTATATCGTGAACAAATAATAATTTTTACTTTCAACATTTTATAATAAATGTTTTCCACTTTTATCTTGGTAAACACAGATTTTGCTTTACACATAAGTAGTAGGTATGTTTAGATTGTATCATGTATTCTAATAATTTTTGTAGGGTATTTAAATAATGCGTTTAATTAATTCAAACAATAGTCTACACGAGCAATAATTAATATCATTTTATTGATAAAATGTATCGTTGTTTGAATTTTAACAATTTAATTATGTAATATTTTATATTTGCACAAAATTGGAACATGTTCCAAATTACAAATACACCTGGTTTGACATCATATTCATTGGTCTAAAAATAATTTATTATTTACTGACAATGTTCACAAATATATTATGCAAATTTTCATAGAAGATTGGCATATTTATTTGGTTTTCACCCATCAAATTTGGCAAAACATCAAAGTTGTACATAATTTTCGATATATTTTTTACAAAAACATTGCCAAGTTTTCAACGTAGGTAGTTGAGTAGTTGACATAAAATAAACACTTTTTCGTAGACAATAATAAAGGGATACGATGTATTCTTTATAGATTATATGCAATTCTCTATTTTAAATGTCATGTTTAGTAATCACTTGGATCTCCTTATAAATAGTCTCGCTTCAAACAAATTCTAGGTAACCCTCCTATAATTCTCTTCAAAAGCAATTGGTGGAACCTATAATTCTCTCCCCTAAAATCAACCCTATATAGGAATACTGATAGAAAACTTCACTCTCATATTTTCGATTTAAATAGCATTTGCTTTATGTACTATACTTTGTAAAAATTGCACATACTATAATGACACTAATATTTCCATTATAGTTTAGTTAAAAAAACATATTTATTATTTTAAGTCAAACGGTATTATTAACTATTGAATTACTATTCACTGCATTCGGTTATTTCATTTCTCAGATTTTTTTTTATATCAGTTCAAAAATTTAATGAAAATATAAAAATATATATTTAGTATTACATTAAAAATATAAATAAAAATCATTTTAATCTATAAATAAATAATAGTCAACTTTCGAAACTCATTTCAAATTGTAGGTTTTCGTATATTTAATATTATTTTAAAATTTTTATTTTATATATTTGTTATTTCACAATCGTTATATTATAAAAATAATTGGTAAATCTATGCTTAAAAATTAAACTCGTTTTTACACATAATTCAGTCCAAAAAATAACACAATTGTGCCCAAAAAATAATATTTTATTATGTCCAATACTAAAAAAATTTATATTAATAATACAACTTTTTACATGCTTAAGATTATTAGTATACACTATACACTATATCAAAATATAGTTATAAATCATATTTCAAGTACTAAAAAAAATAATATAATATACTTAACTAATTAAGTAGCTACATGTGCATTGTATTGAAATTTTATTTTTCTTATTCATTGTTATTATTTTCAAATATCGTTACCTAGTATTCACGATTTTCTGTACCATTGATTTATTATTTATATTAGTATGAAAATATTCATCTCGTCCTACACTGTACCTATTTATCTTTATATAGTAACTTCAGGGCTGGATTTAGAGTTTTAAAGCCCCTTTCGTAATTGAAGATATGATCTAACGTAAATTTAAGATTTTAAGATTATTTCGACGTGGTCTCCTATAAACTGAATTTTGTGGAAACCCCTCCTCTACATCAAGTCCTGGTTATCATTGGTAATACATTTTGTAGATAAGATAATAGAACATTCCAATATAAACCATAGCTGTTTTATCTACCGGACTTATTTAGATGAATTTAGAAATAAATTATAATTCCAAATCTGAGACTGAATTTTATAACTCCCGCTTAAAAAATAAATTAACTTGTGTAAAATAAAACGGGTCTATATATATATATATATATACAATAACAATTTCACACTTAATGTTCTTTACGTAATTTTCAATAATAAGTTCTTTCATAAAACATTGAATAATAGGTGTCAACATTTTTTCTTAACATCATAATGTGTTTTATGATTCAGTCTTATCATCACTGTGAATTGCAATAATTGTTCTCATCCCACTCGTCTACTATTAAACTTCTTAATTATCTACTTAACTCCTGTCAAAAATTTAATGAAACCCACAAACCGATTAAAAAAAAAAGTTTCTTGTAGTATATGCTATACCCCGTGTATAAAAAAATACTTAAATTATTGTTGAATTTTTATTTAGTAAAGATGTCTGTCTAATAATTTGCCAAAATCATATTTTAGAAATTAATTTAATGACAAGGGTGTACACGATGAGACGCCCTGTGTATAATTTTTATTTTTTTTTTTTTTTATTGAGGATAAAGGCTTCAACAGCTAGGTCATTAGCCTGCGGTTGTGGTTACATTATTAATGGATAATTACTTATAATTTTAATTACATTACTATAAGAAAAGTGGTTTATACAGTGTTATAAATTATTATATATTTACATTGTGAAGTTTTGTCTTAACATTAGAGTTTTGTGTCGATGCCGACGGATTTGAAGAAACTATGAATTAAGTGAGTGTTGTATTCTCCTAATGCTTCCTCCATCGATGAAGCTTGGTTGAGGATAATTCTTGCGTTGACAAATAGTGGGCAATTTAAGACAATGTATTTGATTGTGAGCGGTTCGTTGCATTGGTTACAGAGAGGTTGTTCTTCATGTCTTATTATATGTATGTGGATGAGGTTGGTATGGCCGATTTTTACTCTTGTGTTGATGATTTCCGAACGTCTAGAGGCATTGGGCAGGGTATACCATTTAGTAATTTTCTTTTTAATTGATTTTAATTTGTTTGTTATTGGTATTTCAACCCAAGATGTTTACCACATCTTGGTAGTGTGTGTGATAATGCTTCTTTTTATGTCTAGGTATGGTAGAGTAGTAATGGTTGAGGATGAGGTCGAAGTGATTGCCTCATTTGCTAGAATAATTTTTATTGTTAGGAGGTACAACTATTTGCAATGGATTAAAAATATGCACCTTCGTGATACGCAATAGTTAGGGAAGAATATAGCTGTAGCAGACATTTTAGATTGAGAAGTCGATCGCGTGTATACGATAAAATTAATGAAGAATGCGATAATAATTAATAATACAGTGTGTTTAACTACAAAGGTAAAGCGCAAAATATTTTAAACGCCTGACCCTGAATTTTATTCAATTTTGTTTTATTGTATTAAGGATTTACTTACAAGTATTTTTGAAAACATTTCTTAACCTAACTTAACTTTCCCGCATGTGCAGTTAAACAAAATTTGTTTTAATTGCACTGTCTTTTTAATAACGAATTTGAGTTAAACTAATTTCGCTTATTGAAAGCGAGTTAAAATTTCGATTTATGTATATTGTATTTATTGTATTTTTTAACAGTCTACTATTTTAATACAAATTTATTCATGTGATTTCGTACTTATAGCACCACACCTAAATTTTTTTTTAAGAATAAATCATAAACTAAATGTGTTTTTAACCGTGTTACGTAATTTTGTTGCAGGTGTCTGGAAAAGACAGTTACTTAGAAGCCTTGAAATTTCCAAAAATTAAACCGCATGGAAACCACGTTTGCATACTACAGACCCTTAAAAGATCACGACCACAATCACCGCTGCGACGGTGATCGTCGTCTGTCCGTCAAGAACGTATCGCCGAGAAGTAGCCGCATGAGGAGAATCGGGGCGAGAAAGCGCAGAAGTAAACAACGCGAGTTGACGGAATGGCAGATAACATCGTCAACGACGCGGCCGAGCATACGGGAGCCGAGCACATCGCATTGAAAACGAACGCGGTAAACGACCGCATCCCCCCCGAAGAAGAAACCAGTGATCTCCTTAGACGCGGTGTTAAGTACGATGACGGCGGCGAGAAGTCGGTCGGTGACGACAAGCAGCGTTGCTACAAACCGCCCGTGTCGCGGGACAACGGCGATAACAGCAGCAGCAACAGCAATAGGAGTAGTAATTGTAGTAACGATAAGAGTAATAATAAAATAACCGTAGAAAATAGAAACCACGTGACGTTCTACAAAAACGACGAACCGACGGACGACGACAGCAGTAGCGGTGCAGGTGGCTGTCCCAAACATCACCACCGCGTACACGATTCGTACGCTTCGTACACGCCGACGACCACCGCCACCGATTCGGACGAGTCGTCGTCCTCCTCTTCGTCGTCAGACATCCACAACCGTGCACCGGATGGTGGCTGGGGATGGGTCGTTGTGTTTGCCTCGTTCATGGTGAACATGATCGCGGACGGCGTGACGTTCTCATTCGGAGTGATATTCATCGAATTCGAGAAGTACTTTGAGGAGGGCAAGAGCAAGACGGCCTGGATCGGATCGCTGTTCATGGCCGTGCCACTGTTGTCGGGGCCCATAGCCAGCTTCCTAACCGACCGGTATGGGTGCCAGAAAGTGACGGTCATCGGTGCGATAATCGCGTCCACTGGATTCGTCATATCCGCGTTTGCCGACTCGCTATTCACGTTGTTCATCACGTTCGGACTCATATCCGGGTTCGGGCTGTCGCTGTGCTACGTGGCGGCCGTCGTCATCGTCGCATACTATTTCGACAAGAAACGATCGCTGGCCACCGGGCTATCCGTGTGCGGTAGCGGCATCGGCACTTTCATCTTCGCGCCACTCAACCACGAGTTGCTCAGCTACTACGGGTGGCGTGGCTGTACGCTCATCCTAGCCGGACTGTTCCTCAACCTGTGTGTGTTTGGTATGCTGATGCGTGACCTGCCGTGGACCAAGGAGCGAGCCCAGAACGAATGGAAGCGCAAAAAGGACGCCCGACTCCAGAAGCGTCGACTCAAGTCTACCGCCAGCTACGACAGACATTCTCAACACACGCAGTTACCTTCGTCGCCGACTTCCGGCTGTGGTGCCGCCGGCAAAGACGATGCCGTTGACCCGACTCATCCTGGTGGCGTCGGCGTCGTCGTGTCCTTCCTCCAAGACGAAGACCGCAGCAGCGGTGGCGGTTGTATGACAGCGCAATCGGTCGGCAGGGGTGGTGACCTACATGACTGCTGCGCGGCCGCTAAAGATCAGCGGCTGTGCAATTCCCTGGTTAACTTGCCCACGTTCGTCAACAACCACGAGAACGTTCCGCTAGAAGTCCTCGAGGCGCTCACCCAGAAAAAACAGCTCTACTCTGTACTTGTCCAAAACTACCCGAGTCTGCTGATACCCTCCAAAAGTTTCAGCGACAGTGGACGCATCAATGAATCGGTAAATATTGCACATGCACTTTATGCTGGTTTTCTATTTTACCGGCATATTGTATACCCGGTTAAGAGTTGCTATTTTGTTTTTGATCAAGTAGTTCAAAAATAACTCCCCGACAATATTTTATATTTTTTTTTTTTTCAAGGGTAATATGTCTCCGACACAAAGCTTACACGTCAATCAAATTATTGGTATACAAAAATTAATAGATAGTCAAGAAAATAAAACGGACGCTGTCAGTGGTAAATGTAATCAAGTCGGTATAATAAAAATTAATAACGGTAATAATATTATTTTAAAAAACTGCGATTATGATTGGTGGATAAAAAAAGATAATCCACAAGTCAAACGTCTTCAGACCGCATATCTTCAAGATATTAAGATTCATAGGTAAGTTTCTTTTAATTTATAATTATTAAAACCATTCATGATTTTGTTAACAGCCAAAACAATTATGTTACAGACATTCATTAACATATAGAGGTGCCATGCTTAATATAAACAGATACAGACTAAGAGCATCTTCTTGTCCAAATATTTACCGCAACTCAATGACAACAATTGCTAAAGAAAAACATGAAGTACCCAATAATGCTATAATTTATAATGTTAACATCATTAATTTTTTTTTTAAATGATTAATAGTGGTCAGCTGGACTCTGGGAATTATGGTATCTACTACTTGACATGATGGATTTTTCACATTTCAAAAACATGCCCTTCCTATTGTTTGCAATATCAAATTTCCTTTTGTATACTTGGTACGATGTACCATATGTTTACATTGCAGACTTGGCTATAAAAAAAGGACACACTGATGAAGACGCATCATACCTAATCAGCTTAATAGGAATACTGAACATGTTTGGAGAAGTAATTCAATCTTCAATAACTTATACAACATAATACATTTGATAAAATTGTTTGTTTATTTCTTTTTCTTTTTTTTTTATCATAGATATTATTAGGATGGGCTGGTGATAAAGCTTGGGTTAACGCCAATATGGTATATGCAGTTTCAATGGTACTCTGTGGTCTTGTTATTGCATTGGTTCCAATATTTGGAAGTTATTTAAGTTTGGGTATTTTATCTGGTTTCTTTGGCCTATTCATTTCTGCAAACTATTCGTTCACTTCAATCATATTAGTTGAAATCATCTCTTTAGAACGATTCACCAATGCATATGGCGTTCTGTTATTGGTGCAAGGAATCGCTAATTTGATCGGACCCCCTTTAGCTGGTTAGTTTTATATAAAAAGTGTTTGATTTTTATATATTATAATATAAAATATAAATAATTAAATATGCGTGTATTTTTTTGTTTCAGGTGGTCTGTATGATATAACAGAAAGTTATGACTTATCTTTTTATCTAGCCGGTTTATTTATTGCATTGTCGGGTTTATTATTATTTGTTCATCCAATAATAAAAAAAATGGCACGGTATAGAAGGAAGCAAACACTATTAAAAAATCACAAAAATAAGATAATGAGTATAGCCTCGAATTGCAAGAAGTAATTATATCATTTTAAATTTATACAAATATTTATTATGTAGTATAATATTAACTAAATTTTTAAGCTGATGTATATTTTTGAAAATATTGATGTATTAACTTATAAATTTGAACGAGTAGTATCTGAATCATTAATTTTTATGTACTAATGATAATAGTCCTTTGTGGGTTTTAAATTAATTAGTGATTAAAAAATGAATAAAGGTGTAATATTTAGTCCAGTACTGAAACAATTTTAATATATAAATATTAATTGCCTACTATATTTTTAAAGTCGTTGTCACTCTCCTCTATCATAATCATAGACTATTTTTCTTGGTTTATAAAACATAATTTGGATAATTTCATCATTAAAATAAAAAATAGGGGTGAGCATGCTTAATAAATCGTTCCAACTGTTTAACTGTTTTGATTTATTATAAATTGGGCTTTTTAACATTCTTTTAGTTTTTGTTGTTTTTATTGTTTGTTCCCTACCAAAATACTGAATATTTTTAATGAAGATCTCTATATTTTAGATATGATAAAAAAACAACAACATGATAACCTTCTGGTATATGTAGTTTTTTTTTTGTTACAAGAATTAACAGTTAGTTTACTTTAAATTAAAGGATTTCACTATATAATAAGATTATTGTATCTAAATAATGTGTATGTGCTTAGTTTTTAATGCGAAAGAAATGTATTGTTTAGTTTACATGATTATTAATTTTTATTTTGTTTTAACAGATGTGCAGCAATTGAAGACAATATGATATTTACAGCTAAAAGACGTTCAAGTTTGGCAACAAGTGTCTAAAAACTGACTATTACTTATTAACAAGTTAAAATCTCCATAATGTTACGTTTATATTCCAATTGGATTTGACATCTGATTTTTTTATATGTATGAACATTTTATTTATTATTACAGTGTCATACATACCATATTATAATTTATTCAATACTCCTATTTTTGTTTTAGCTAATTGTGTATTCATGTAATGATAATTTTAATTAATGTTCATTTTAAAACAGATATTTCAACTATGAAATCTAGTAAATGATTTTCAATTTGCATTTCTAAATTTCATGTATTTAGATTTTTAATTGACCATGGGTATAATAGTAATCAGCCCAAAGGGTATTTCTTACGAGTATTAAATAACTAATCTGAAAAGCACAGAATTTGTTAGTTTTAGAACTATTAAATAGTATTCAATGTATATGTGTCATTTAATAAGTATTTTACTGTTATGATATCTATAACATTTTGATATTTGTAACAGTGTTGTTGTATACTTGTCGAACAAAGTCTTGGCCGCTACCTACTTTATTGCTTTTATATAGACTACTTGCAAATTTATTATTAGGTATTATAATAATAATGAATTTGCTCAGTTATTAAAACAATTTTATTATTTATTTCCAATTATGCAATTGTTTCTATTTGTAAAATTGATGCTACTTGTGATCATATTTATTAACTATGATATTCTGATACATACTTTAATACAAAAATACAAACAAATATTATATTTCTTTGTATGACTATATATAAATAAAAATAACATAATTGTATCTGAAATACAATTTTCACATAACATGCAATTATAAAATTTTTCTCAATATTACAACTACAGTAAAAATAAAAGTAGGATATGAGTTATATTACAAATTTATTTTTTTAAAGACTGCTATTTAGATTTATAATTGTGATTTTAATGGCATTAAGCAATTTTTTTTTTTAGAAGCAAAGTAAAATAAATTAATTTTTTATATTTAGTTCAATTGAATATAATATTCACTCAAAACCGTGACTGATATAGTTCTTTTTTATTTATTATTATATAATTATTATTTGTTTACAAATTGTTAATTATTTTATTTATGTTAAAATTCTTTAACTATGTTTCTAATTGAATTACATTTTATTATTTACATATTATTTTTCAATTTTTTATCCTTTGGTAATTTTCTTTTCTTGTCATATTGTTTGTATATAAAATCTTTGCTGGTAACTATTATTCTTGAAATGCACTTATTATATTATATAATATGTATGATCAACTATAAATATATGGCCTATGTTACCGGAGTTTAGCTTCTTTAGGATTTAGGACTAGTTATGACATTACTTTTTTTCTTTACAAGATACAGCCATTTAGGTAACTATTATTAACTTAATTTAACTATAGTTAATTGATTAATTTCGAGATTTTTATTATAGGTACTTGTAGAACATCATACTCACCTATTTCTTTGGTATTAAATGTACCTGACTAATAAAGTTTGTTGTTTAATAATTTACTACTCATCATGTGTATTATTTATTATAATTTTTTTATTTAATGCAATTGAGAAAGATACTACTACAAACGGCTGCATACCTACAAGGCTATGAATTGCAACCAAATTATCTGATATCAGTAGGTATAGGTATTTACCACAGATATTATGTATATATCTGTGGTACCTAGTGGCTAGTACCTACCTACATGATTATATAAATCAATAATTGATAGGAGTATTATGATTTGGCTACTATCTATCCAATAATACTTTGAAACTTGTGAAATATATGTATATGTCGATTGTGTGTCGTTAACTAGGTATCGAGCGCTGTTTTGTTTTTAAAAATTATTAAAAATTGATATACCTAATACCTATAATGTTAAACGGGTTTCTAAAAACCTGTAAGTCATACATTAAGTAAAATCATAAAAATTAAATATTAAATGTACTAATAACCAGATAGATATTACATAATATACAGGGTGATTCTTTGATCATAAAACACGCATTATTTCAAAAAGTATTCATGTTTTTGAAAATATATTTTTACATAGTTTCAAGTTGTTACAAAAACAACGTTTTTATTAAAAAATTATACTTTTAAATATTTTTTATCCTTATATTTTTTTAAGTTTTTACTTTTTTGAACGACAACATATAGTTTTAATTTCATATTCCAAAGCAGAATAATCTGAGTATTTTGATACATAATATATTGAATTTAAGACGAGTAGTTTATCAGTTATAAGTATTTAAAGTTTAGACAAGCGGAGTAGTGGACAAACATTTTGCAGGGTAACCCTGTACCACTCCATGCCGTGCATCTAAACTTTAAATACTTATGACGCTATATTAGTGAATCTCAAGTTGAGATGTATAAACGGAGTGACACATCCACTCCGTGCGAATTTCTAGATTTGCATTGTACATAATAAATTAATTGTTTAATATTTATCTTTTAATTTTTTGTACGAGGGGGAAAGTTCTAGATTCTTCTTTTCTTTTCTTTTTTATTATAATTCATATTATTCTTATTCCTAATCTTATTATTATTATCATTATTATTAATATTACTATTTTTATTATTATTATCTTATTCTTATAATAACTTTTATTTGTGCGTTCATCGACGATGCACTATTGAGGTTTCGACGGTTTCTTGTTATCTGCCACACGAGACCGGTCCTGTGTAATCGCTAATGAACCAGGTATAAAAGGCCCTGCGAAACGACCAGCATTGCCATTCACTGTCTATCCGCCGTCGTAGCAAGACCCACCCCGGGCAGACTTGCGCGATTAGGAAGGCATCTGGTACCTATATTCGCAGCTCTAACATTTCCTTAGCTCAAGCTCTGGTATATGCACAAACAAAGTTCGACCTTGGCCTTGTTTTGTGATCTGTCACCGTTCGGGCAGTAAGTCTGTATTAAATATTTGCGTTAATGTATATTTTATTTTATTTTTTTATTGTTCCCGTATTATGCGATATAAACGGTCATTCGTATGATACATTATTCGTAAGTGTTCGAGTATGTTTCCTAAACAGAACGTATATTTGTAAAACCCCGTTTCTCTGTGCGTTATCGACATGCGCAGAGCTACGGCAGGTTACGTTCCGCAGAAATGACAAGTCGCGCGTACGTCGAATCTAGTGAGCAGATGCCAAAGTTCCAGTGACTCGTCAGAGTTCCGTGTTACGGGCGTATCACTCTCGTTTGAGCTGTGCCACTGTAATGATCTGACAACGCGTGCGATTTGATTCTTATCCGATTATTCGGTGGCTGTGACTCCGTTGAATGACATACGAATCTGTTCAAAACATTCTACACATTACGAAAACGTTAATATTTTTATAGTGTTTGTAAAATTGCAACGTTTAATAATCGTCTATTATACAAGATTTTTTTTTTTTTTTGGTAATAACTTTATCCACGTTAGTTTAATTATGTTTGTTTATTATAAGCCTCTAGTTATGAATATTTTTTTTATATATTTCCTATAAAATATAATGAATTAACTCAACTGTGGCCAATCGATGTTAAAAGTGAATAAGTGTAAAATTTGTTGAAAAAACACTCATAAATTTAACATATTCCAAGAGCATATTTGGGGGGGGGGGGGTGCAAAGGGGCCATTTGCCGCCTCATCACTTGTATTTTTTTTCTATATAATACATACATTTGATAAAGAATAAAAATTGTATTGATTGTAAACCGTATTGATATCATAATACGACTTAACATAAAAAGTATTTTATGCCTGTTTAGGTGATCAACTGTAAATTATTTTTAGTTTGTGTAGAAGAAAACATAATTTTGCTCCTCCACCCGTGGATTCAACTCAAATACGCCCTTGACATCATCTTATACATAATAAAGCGTGAAAAATAATCACGTTCACAATAGCCAGGATCGCAGTGGTCACATGGAAAAAATTTATAAGTGTATAAATTGATTATATTAATTATTATTATAATTCAACTTTTTTTTTATAATTAGATACAAATATACAAATATTATGGCGATAGGTTATATTGGTATATTTTGTACCAGAAAAAATGATGATTTACAAATTCACTACACCAAATGTTGCGTTTCCAGCGTTCCGTTTCAAATAAATACAAGGTTTATGCTAAAAAAAAAAGAAAAAAAGAAAACGGACTCCGTCCCCCGCGTCTACCCCTGATTCAAGCACTGTAGACAATATTTCAAGTGCTACATCTTATCCACTACAGGTGGATTATCCATCTCAGCTGAATTTATCACAAACCAAAGTACCTACACCGATATCGATTTGTCTATCGACTGTATTGAGGTAGGGGGTGTCGTCGCCCGATTGCGGCCCAAAGAAATCTTTTTATCTTTTCACCTATCCCGTTTGTGGCCCCGTACATTGTATAAGTAGGAAATACTATTTAAGTGGTCATAAAAACTAAATAAATATCGCGATTGTGTCCTGTACGCATTTTAACATATATATAACTATTAGATTCATACGATCACCAATATTTAGCGTGGTAATTTCCAGTCAATTTAAGATAAACTGTAAGATTGCTACGTTAAACATAGTTTTATATTGTGCTGTTAGTGTTGTTTGATTTTTCGTTATTTAAATTCTAAATGATAGAAATTCACGAAATAGTGGTTAGCGAAAAAAATAAATAAATGTTAGTAATATTTAAATATAAATTTCAATTTCATAAGCTATTAGCAAATTAAATATAAAAATGGTATTGTATGAATAAAAGTTGTAAAAGTTTTGTTAAACGATTCACTGAAGAAATTTTAATATGCCAAAGTAATTTAGACGTTAATGATCGCATTCGTGATGTACCGATGTGAACATGTGTACATGAAGTGGAGTACTGATCAGATATCAAAACTTCAACAAATACGAAATGGTATCAAAAGAAAGGCAACTGAAAATATTTGTGAGTGACTGCAAAATTAATCCAATATATTTAATCAATGATGGTGGTTTAAAAGAAAGTGGCGAGTTCATAATTTATAATTTCGCATACATACGTATTATTACTGACAATATTTTTCTTTTCGATTATTTTAATAAGAGTTGAGAATATCATCACAACAGATGTAAATTGTTTTGGAAAAAGGAATTCATGAAGCCCGTAGAAAAATCCTTCCAGCTAAACCAACCAATATACAACAAGTAGTGGATGACGTTTTAAGGTCCATTGATATCAAAATAAACTAAGGTGAACAATTTTTACTTATCAACGACAATATTAAGAATTTTATTCTATTTTCATGTGAAAGTAACTTACGAAGTGTATCATCAATTTCTCAAATTTATGTCGATGGGACATTCCGATGCACAGCGATGCTGTACTAAATATTTTTGTTAATTATTTACTATCCATGCATTGAATAATGGTCATTATTATCCTATTGCTTATTTTTTATTACCAGATAAAAAATTTGAAAGCTATCAAAATGCATTTAATGGACTTGTAGAACAGTGTAATACATTTAATTTTAGTTAAAAGCCCGATATAATATTCGTAGATTTTGAAACATCTATACACAAGGCAATTTGTTTAACTTGGCCATTGGCTATTATAAAAGGTTGTAAGTTCCATCTAGGTCAATCGCGATGGCGAAAAATACAATCTTTAGGTTTAAGTACATATTATAAAGACGAAGATAGCGAAATGAGCTAGTTTTTAACGTATATATTTGGATTACCATTTTTAGAACCCGAAATAGTAGGGGAATGTTTTGCCATAGATTTAGTTTCTATACAGCTTTTAATGGCAAAAATACAATTATTATGTGATTATTTAGTAAAAATTACTTATATTGACGATAATTCCGATTTTCTACCGAATATATGGGCTACTCTTAGTTCTAGTATGTACTTGACAACAAACGTATGTGAAAGTTTCTATTTTAAATTTAATAATTGTATACATCACATCCAAGTATATAAATTTTTAGATATTTTGAAAAAATGTCAAACCGTTGCCAAATTCAATCTATAGTCTATGCTCCTCGAGGAACAACTAAACAAATTAATAAAAATAAATAAAGAAAGAAATAACCCAAATAAAAAAATTAAACAACTTAGAAATATCTAATTTTTGTTTTTATGAAAATAATGAGTTCTAAAAATTGATCTTTAACTATAACTTAATACTAAAATTATTTTACTGTTTATTATTGACATATGTATTTTACAACTTTTTGTATTGTAAGAAATGTATTATTTTAATATTCGACTATTTGAATGTACATATACTATTTAATTAATTATTCATTTTCCTATGTAGATCTCAAAAGTTAATATATTATTTATTGTAACCATAAACGAGACATATTATAACGTATATCATTAAATATTGTAATAACGAATAATTGTTTTAAATGTTTAAAGTATTTAAATAAAAGACTTTAAATTTCAAGTATTCAGTATTTGAAATATTTACTTTATTTTATTAATTATAAACTATTTTGTGAACCAATGTGAGTTTGGACGCAATCGGAATACTTATATTTGGGGTAAAATACGACTATCGAGCAACTCCGAAGGTAAGTATCTACGAAAAAAAATGAGATACACCAATATAGCACTATAACCCATAAGTAACCATACTGTAAATACATATTTAGTAACCTATTTTTTATTTTCGTTTTTTACGGGTAAAGTCGAATTTCTCAGCAGTATTTTACATATATATAACTATATAGTATTAATTGTATATAATTAAGAGTGCATTTAATTAGGTACCTTATACGGGGTGATAATTTGATTATAAAACACTCATTATTTCAAAAAGTATTCATGTTTTTGAAAATATATTTTTACATAGTTTCAAGTTGTTACAAAAACAACGTTTTTATTAAAAAGTTATATTTTTAAATATTTTTTATCCTTATATTTTTTTTGAATAACAACATATAGTTTTAATTTTATATTCCAAAGCAAAATAATTTTCTGAGTATTTTAATACATAAAAATTGAATTTAAGACGAGTAGGTAATGAGTTTTTTTTTTAGGTAGAATGCTTTTACTAGAAAATATTATAGCATAACAATTAATAAGACATGATATAGAATATAATAGAGAGTGTTACAATAAATATACATTTAAAACAATGGAGATAAGAGTAATACAATGTTAAGTGACTTAGGATAATATATATAATATTAACTAATGATATGCGCTAATGAAAATTTAAATTGTAATTATAATGAGGTGCGTAGTTTGTTTGATAAGATAATAATATAACGAGTTATATTGGGGAAATGGAATTACGATTATGGAATAATTTGTTTCTGTATGATAGTGGTGAGGAGGGAAATGTGAGGAGTTATTTAAGCGGAGAGTTCTGTGATAAACTTATTTAACAGATTATCATTCGTGGAAATATTAGGTGATATATTATTTTTAGGATTAATGATAGAAGCGCACGGGAAGGTGAGGAGGAATTGAGAGAGAAGGAAGCGTAGGAGCAGTGTTCGGAATTGTGTATATTGATAGAGTAGATTAACGATGTTTGAGAAGTTCATTATATTTTGTGGCTTTTATGTTTTTTTTTTGGTTTTGGGTGATATTTTTATACACGGGACAGCTCTTTTAGGAGGCTGTGTGTGGTCCTGAGTATAATGCGCATTTTGCGGAGTGGATGACGGTTTTAAGCATTCGGAGGATAAATGTTTATCTCCGCATTTGACACAGCGAGGTGTATGGTGGTAAAAGTTACTTCCATGAAAGTAAGCTTTGCACGATTTGCATTGAGGAGAGGCACGTTTTTTATTAGGCAGCTCAATTTTGATTTTGCTGTGTGACAGCGAGTCCAAATTGAGAATGTCTCTATCATTAGTTGCAGGTTTTAAGTCGATACGAAAAAGAGACAATGTGCTTTTATTGATACGGTGTAAGATATTCATCACCTGAATTACTTAATGGCCCTTATCTGTAATGTAGACTTGTATGTCTTCAACGGACGTAGACGAGTGGAGGTGTCTGATTAATACACTGTATACGGTTTTAATGGCTTGGGCAGGTGAGTGTGTAATTGGATCTGTTCGTTTAGGTATTTAAAAATAATATTCCAGGAAATTATAGTGTCAGCGTGTATAATAAGATATTTAAGAGTTGATTTAAATTTAATACTCGACTGGTTAATTATATCAAAAAGATCCTTTTTGATCGTAGAGAATACGTAGCCTTCACTTAAGTAAAAGGGAGGTGACTGTACTTTGACCATTGGGGATGACTCTATTTTGGCCTGGGGTGTGGTTGATTTTATATATAGATGACATATTGATGGGTGAAGGACTGAACACCTCCGGAGAAGAATCGGCATCTTCTGAGAGAAAGGCGAATGAATTGGGAGAAACAAATAATTAGATTTTTTTTTCCGCTGTCTTTGGTAGACGATTATTTTAAGTTACGTTTTGAAGTATTACGGGGCATATTTAAAACACGATATAGAACGCCATTAGCGAAAGGCGATAACAGACGGAGGTAACGCACGACGTCTGCTCACGATGAGCGTTAACGATCGACTGAGTTTATGAGTTTTAAGTATTTAAAGTTTGACAAGCGGAGTAGTGGGCAAACCCCGTACCACTCCACTCCAAGCATCTAAACTTTGAATACTTATGGCGCTATATTGGTGAATCTCAGTTTTATCGTAAATACCTACCTCAATACAGTCGATAGACAAATCGATATCGGTGTAGGTACTTTGGTTTGTGATAAATTCAGCTGAGATGGATAATCCACCTGTAGTGGATAAGATGTAGCACTTGAAATATTGTCTACAGTGCTTGAATCAGGGGTAGACGCGGGGGACGGAGTCCGTTTTCTTTTTTTCTTTTTTTTTTAGCATAAACCTTGTATTTATTTGAAACGGAACGCTGGAAACGCAACATTTGGTGTAGTGAATTTGTAAATCATCATTTTTTCTGGTACAAAATATACCAATATAACCTATCGCCATAATATTTGTATATTTGTATCTAATTATAAAAAAAAAGTTGAATTATAATAATAATTAATATAATCAATTTATACACTTATAAATTTTTTCCATGTGACCACTGCGATCCTGGCTATTGTGAACGTGATTATTTTTCACGCTTTATTATGTATAAGATGATGTCAAGGGCGTATTTGAGTTGAATCCACGGGTGGAGGAGCAAAATTATGTTTTCTTCTACACAAACTAAAAATAATTTACAGTTGATCACCTAAACAGGCATAAAATACTTTTTATGTTAAGTCGTATTATGATATCAATACGGTTTACAATCAATACAATTTTTATTCTTTATCAAATGTATGTATTATATAGAAAAAAAATACAAGTGATGAGGCGGCAAATGGCCCCTTTGCACCCCCCCCCCCCAAATATGCTCTTGGAATATGTTAAATTTATGAGTGTTTTTTCAACAAATTTTACACTTATTCACTTTTAACATCGATTGGCCACAGTTGAGTTAATTCATTATATTTTATAGGAAATATATAAAAAAAATATTCATAACTAGAGGCTTATAATAAACAAACATAATTAAACTAACGTGGATAAAGTTATTACCAAAAAAAAAAAAAAATCTTGTATAATAGACGATTATTAAACGTTGCAATTTTACAAACACTATAAAAATATTAACGTTTTCGTAATGTGTAGAATGTTTTGAACAGATTCGTATGTCATTCAACGGAGTCACAGCCACCGAATAATCGGATAAGAATCAAATCGCACGCGTTGTCAGATCATTACAGTGGCACAGCTCAAACGAGAGTGATACGCCCGTAACACGGAACTCTGACGAGTCACTGGAACTTTGGCATCTGCTCACTAGATTCGACGTACGCGCGACTTGTCATTTCTGCGGAACGTAACCTGCCGTAGCTCTGCGCATGTCGATAACGCACAGAGAAACGGGGTTTTACAAATATACGTTCTGTTTAGGAAACATACTCGAACACTTACGAATAATGTATCATACGAATGACCGTTTATATCGCATAATACGGGAACAATAAAAAAATAAAATAAAATATACATTAACGCAAATATTTAATACAGACTTACTGCCCGAACGGTGACAGATCACAAAACAAGGCCAAGGTCGAACTTTGTTTGTGCATATACCAGAGCTTGAGCTAAGGAAATGTTAGAGCTGCGAATATAGGTACCAGATGCCTTCCTAATCGCGCAAGTCTGCCCGGGGTGGGTCTTGCTACGACGGCGGATAGACAGTGAATGGCAATGCTGGTCGTTTCGCAGGGCCTTTTATACCTGGTTCATTAGCGATTACACAGGACCGGTCTCGTGTGGCAGATAACAAGAAACCGTCGAAACCTCAATAGTGCATCGTCGATGAACGCACAAATAAAAGTTATTATAAGAATAAGATAATAATAATAAAAATAGTAATATTAATAATAATGATAATAATAATAAGATTAGGAATAAGAATAATATGAATTATAATAAAAAAGAAAAGAAAAGAAGAATCTAGAACTTTCCCCCTCGTACAAAAAATTAAAAGATAAATATTAAATTATTAATTTATTATGTACGATGCAAATCAATAAATTTGCAAACGTATTATACGTGTTTATTTTGTTTTACCAATTATACTAAATTAATATAAAAATATAATTTAATAATTCGTCATAATAATACTATTATCTTCTTACAAAATCCACCACTATAAATATTGAAAATATTAAACAATATATAAATTACTAATGCAAATAAACACACTATTGATACTAAAATACAAAATTAAATAATACAAATCAAAAAAACCCAACTATTTTTTTTTATTCTAGTAATATAGTTCACGGAAATTAAGAATGTAAAATATCATTACTTGAAATATTTTTATATAACTATTTTAACCTGCAATCATTACGAATACATCCCGTTCTATAATTTTAAGTTGTTATTAATGTACTTGTGTGCTTATCTGTAAAGCTTCAATATTAAAAGCCAAATTTTTGAATAATTAATTCGCACTAGTGTTGTAAATTTATAATTCTACCCTTCCAAAATATTGTTTGTTTTACCTTTATCAGTTTTAAAATAGTCACGTTCACAATAGCCAGTGGCCGGATAGAAAAAAGGTTTATGTCATAGAGTAATTATTACTATATTATAATATATGGCCCATGTGCGGTCGATTATATTGGTTATTATTACTTACGTGATTTTTCGAACATTTTCCATTTTTCACGGGATTTTAAGACTTTTCCATAGTTTTTCCATTAACTCCATCTTTTTGTATTCGCGTAAAATTTGCGTCTTTTGAAAGCCGTGCGCATATTTGCGTTCGTATCGGTTGCGATCGCGGTAACTAGTACGACCGTCCTCCGGACGTTTTTCTTCGCTCTTTTTATTTTCGCATTTCGCCCATAGGATCGTGGACTCCGATCGACGTACGAGATATTTATTTTATTTCTTTGTTTAAATTTACACGTATAAAATATACATTTGATTCGAAGCCTATTTGTCGATGTACAATACTGTTTTTTTGATTCAATAAATTGCATTTTATCGTATTTATATTGTTTTGTTGTTCTCGGTAGCTTAATCTTTTCGTTATATATCTTCAACCACTGGTTGTGCTGTATATCATAAAAGTGTTTCTCGACGATGTTTGTGTCGCACAGTACCTATTGTATTCATGTCCACGGGTGTATTTATCTACATACCTATGTAATAATACATGATAAGTTTTTTGTAGGTGTATTGATGATGAGTTAATAACATATTATATATCTTTATAAATCGTATTATAAATAATTTATATATTTAATAATTATTATAATGTCATTGGATGATGTAATAAATAAATAAGTGTTTCTTTATTTTAAAATAATTTTATATAATAAATTTAATGATATTTTGGGATTATGGGTGGCTGAAGGGGAATTTTCGTCAAATTCGGTTGAATGATTTTTGAGTTTATAAGCAACAAACATAATTATTATGACACTGCCTTTTGTTGTACCTATATTTGAATAACAAATAATAAATTAAATATTATTTTATTAAATTAAAAAAAAAATGTATAGCAACACATAGTGGGTGTGTTAGTCAATATAAATTTTATTTTTGATATTATTTTCTGTTACCAATGAACAATGAAAACCCTAGTTATAAGTAAAAATGTATTCGATTTTTTGAGAGTCAAAACTAAATTCATATGTGAGCTGTAAACGATTTTGTAGCAACCTACAGAGATTAAAGAAGGCATTTAAAATATCTTTCAAATCTCAGGGATTCCGTCGATACAACTTTTATTTAAATCGGCCCAGTCGTAGTTTACGAGGTTAGCGCGTTAAAACATATTAACTCTTCAGCTTTTTTATACTTATTAAGTATAGATATAAATTCAAATCTAAATCTGTCCCAATGTTCAATTGTATAAAAAATTATATTCAATTCACAAATGTACCTATTTTAGTTATATAAATATATGGGTACCTACTCTTAATTCTACTACTATTAATCAACAATTTGATCATTTTTGGCACTTGTAAATTTTAATAGTCTGTTAATTTGTTTGTTGATTTTTATTCACACTTACAAGGGCATACCTATTATTTTGATTAGTCGTCCTATCATAAAATTATATTATGATATGTTAGTTCCTTCGACGTTGAGGTGACAGAAGGCTTTTTGAATTCATGACCGTGTAGCCGTGTATAGGTACCCATCATGTTAATCAATTTTAATATCAAACTATACTATAGTATTTATTATAAAAAATAGCAAATACCTATTCAGAAGAATACATTTTATTTTTCGATTACTTTGTAGTTTGTATACTTTTTATAGATGTGCTTACTTACTCCGCTTCCTTGGGTTCATATTATGATATTTAAATATTTTCAAAATGGTCAGTTTCTATAATATAATTGGAATTAAAATATAGTATAAATGAATAATCGTCTAATAAAATTATTTTATTAAATATTTGTCAAGCATATATAATAACATTAATAACCATGTAGTATAATAAATGACAAAGATTAGGTACATATATCGATATTAATTAATAAAAAATATCTATTTTGCAATTTATCTTTTGTTTTTGTTCAATGTACTTGATCAATGTGAAAAATCACAAAGAAATTGGCCATTATAATACTCTTATACCCTTTTTTACCGTTATAAAATATTCAATATTTACATTATTTTCTTTGCGTGTAATATAATATTACTCTATAACTGATGATGATGTATAACCGACAGCTTATGTCTTCATATGATATAATATAATAGTAAAATAAAACGCAATATTCACAAATTGTTTGATGCTCTTTACAATTGTTCGTCGGCTACGAATGTTGAATTGTGTGCTCCGTTTTTCGCAGTCTTTGTTGGTAATTTTCTGCAACACAAAAATCGTTGTCAACATGCAAACATAAACATAACAACTATATCGTCCACCGGGTGATATAAGATACTAATTATTTAAAAATTATTAACGTTTTTTAAAATATTGTCTTAATAAAAATTTCAAGTCGTTAAAAGATTAACATTATCTTAATAAAATATAGATTTTTACTTTTTAGTTCCTCATTATTCCAAAACTGACCATTTTTTGGAATATTTAAAAAGAGTTAATACTTAAAAATGTAGTAAAAAAAATAAATAATTTTTAATGTAATGGCTTAAGTTGTGTAGGTAAAAGAAATATTTTCAAAATCAAAACCATTAGTGTTTCTAGAACAATAAGTGTCTTATGGATAACTCTGTATTTATAATATTATATTGGTTTATTCTCAATTTGATATAAGAGTGATTATATAATGCAGAATTTTGGACAGGCACGATATATATGTCACCAGTGCTTGATTTTGAAAAAAAAAATAGAAGAGGGATGCCAATGTAAAACAAATGTATATAACTACCTGGTGATTATAAAATGTCGTATTATTGATTAGGATATAATTAGAAGAGTACAGACCACGCGACTATCATAATAATGTAGTGACAAATATTTTTAACAGATTAAAAACATATCTTATATACCTAATAACTAATCATCATAGATACACAGATAGTTTATACATTAAAACCATTTATAAATTGAAATTTGATATAGTGAATATTTCACGAATAACAAACACTGGGGTAAGAAAGTATGAACATTATACAACGTAAGAGTATATTGTATCTGCCTACTTGCTTAGGTACAATATATCTCAATTTTTTCAAAATAAGCCTATATTAACGGTGCTCCAGTTCACCTAACTAATCGTACAATATGTAAGCACCTCGTATTATAACAATTATTATAAAAAAAACATAACTGCATAAGCGATACATACGTCACTTTGAGTCCAAAACGTTCTCCGTCTTCAATGGTCACCGGCAATTGTGCGCCTCTTGTTTCGGGCAACAATAGACACAGTAGAGCGCCCATCAGTGGCACCGTACCGAAAATCATAGGTGGCAAGTACACGTTGAACACTCCCTGCAAACGATAGAACATCGCGAGTTTCGCGTTAAATCATTAACTCTGTCGTAAATATAGTAATAATAATACTAATAATAGCCACGTGTAATAAATTGCTGATCCACCAGGGCTCGCCTACTTGTTCGTGCAGACGCGCGATGTCGATTTTCGTTTTTCAATAAATATAATCTAGTAGGTAACGAAGATGACGAAATGTTGAGTACATTTGTATGACGGGAGGTAATTGCGTTAAATTATTGTATAGTTTATTTATTATTTAAAAATATTTAAACAGTTTAATCGCTTGTTTACTATTAAGTGTACCTGCAGTGTTTAATAATTATTGATTTTTTTTAGAATTTCATACTATTGCGTATTTGTTTTCATTTTAATAGCCTATACAAATTTGAAGATAAAATAACATATTTTAAAACAATAGCTACTTGAATATCTTGGAATAATATTCTAAATGTGTACATTGTAATGGAGCTTACGAATCCAAATTTAAATTACACTTTTATTTTGAAAGAAAAATTAAATATTAATATCTATCGAATCTCATTGTATATTGATTTGAATTTGCATTTGCATTTGAAAAACTCTTTCTTTCGTGGTTTTGGGAAACATATTGGGCATTTTAAAATAATGTTATTCACATCGTTTTATTAAAAATTTTTTTTTTTTTGGTTTTTGAAACGTGTTAGTCATGCCCTGGTTATTGGATCAGGGCATATTAAAGTATAAATACCAGAGATGAGACGAATGGAGCTATTACGGAACCAATCCTAGCGCACATGGACGCCGACCCAACACCGACGTTGCGCACCACGGTCGGAAACAGTTCGCCGCTAAACAGATATATGGTTGGAAAAGCTATCGATGATCCAACTATGCCCAACGACGCTAATATGAACTTGAAATGTTCTACTTCGGAATCTGCAAGACACGCGTGACAGTTATTGATTAGTTATTGAACGAGACACCAAGTACAACAAATTATATCATATATAGTCTGTTCATAGTATTGAAGTCAAGGATGCCCGAATTATATGGATACGAGTATTTACCGATGTTATCTAGGTACGCGTATATATTTCACTCAATATATATCGTATAAACAGATAAAAAAGAAAAAATTTATAACTAGAATATAATATTTATTTTTTAACCTATAGACAATTATTTATTTTACGCTAAGCTCCTTTCACGTAGTCAAATATTTTTTTAAACATTTGATATTATACTAACTTTAAATGTATTTACTCAAAGTAATTTCGTTAGTATTTTATAATATGTACATAAACGAATTAGTAAAACAGTGACCTACTATTGAACTATAATCAAACATTTAAAAATAAAACTGATCGAAGAATTAAATTACAAAAGTGGCACTAGTATTACCTATATTGCCAATTTACACAATATTACTACGCCCACGTTTAAATGCAAAAAATTCATTAACTAGTTCAAAGAAAATTAATAAAAATTATCGATATGGATAGTGTTAATCCATATTACTAGACGAAATAGAGAATAGTACAGATAATTATAAAAATTTGATTTATGAAATCTTTATAAAAATTATAAAAGTCATCGGAATAAAAGCGTTCAATGAATATATTTAGTGATATTAATTCAATAGGTGAATAAACAAATAAATTTAGTAAATTCTTGCATTAAAATATCATAGAATATTTACGAAGATCCGTTGATTGAATGAGAAAACACCAGAGTAAAAAAAATCGAACCTATGTCCTACACTCCTATAATACTAGTTAGCAATGAAATATTTATTTATTCCAGAAACGTTAGAACTATCTGAACGTTTGATCAGTAAACCTATAAGTAAGGCCAGAAATCGATTGATAGGTAACAAGTTTTCAAACCTTTAAAGTTTAAAATTCACAAATAAAAGTCAACGTTCTTCAATTATATTAAGCATCAACATTTTAGCCATTATATATTTTTACGTATTACGTACTTATTATAGATACCTTTATTTTTATTGTTCTTTATTATCAAATAAATTTAACTATAAATCATACGTATGGATGTTTTAATTAATAACTGACTGAAGTATAATATAAAAACTTCTGTACATAAATAAATTATAATACATATTTTCTTTCTCATTTTGTTAAGCTGTTATCAGTTTTATTAAGATCTGACTATTATATCGATATATCGATAATCTTTGGGCATCCCTAATTGCATTTTTCGACCCATGACCATCAAGTTTGATCCTGTGTCGAGTTGACCTTTAGGCTTTAATGCCATTATGAAATCAGAACTACTTTGGTTTATTTTATGCAAAAATATTATAAAACATATTAAACAAATGATAAGTATCAACCAAATAGGTAATTTTTTTCCAGTAGATTGAAATTAAACAAAACATTGCTACAAACAAAAAAATTATCTTCCAAGTTCAAATGGTGTGATGACGAGGAAAATTGATACTTTTGACCACCACTCACCCCCTCCAACTAACACGGCTTAATTTAACCGATTAATGGTAATGTGAATAGCGAAGACAAGCTATATATCCTCATACATTTATACTATTATAATTATTAATGAATAATGACAGACTGCACGCAGTTTCTCTTTTGCGTAGTTATGTAGGTACACTAGCACTTTGAATTCCACATAAATAGATAATATTTATTAATATATGTACCTATTGTACACTATAAAGAAGTGTTTGAGGTATTCGAACCACGTTTATAAAGGAAAATACTTGCATAGGTATAATGTATACGAATAATAAGTATACATAATATTATGTAGTTGCGTGTAATTTCCACTGTGCCGTGAGTAGCTCTAACTATTGCGCTTATAATAATATAATATTATAATATTATATAATCATCGGCGAATTTAGCTTGTGGTAAAACTCGTTAGATGTTCGTCTAATTTTTATATAACTGTATAATTATTTCTAAATATTTATAATATATTTAAATACATACTATTATATTGATATATCGTCGTAATGCATTATCCATCTACAGAACATTAGGTGTAATAACACAAAAATTGTTTATTTTAAATTACACTTGAATACTTCAAATACTTGATTTAATACCGTAAAAGTTAACGCTTTCAATAATAACATACTTGAATATTTTTTATAACAATATATTATTATGTTATATTATATCACAATTGTAAGTAAAATAATTTTTGTGTTATGAAAATATACCTATTTAACATTATGCACTATTATTTTTAACTCTATATTATCTCAAAACGTTTTTGCTGAAGCATTGGCGTATATAGGGAGGTTTTAGAGATTCAACCCCCGTCCTCGGCATTTATTATTGGTACGGCACACGTTGCACATTTTGCAAACCTGCCTCGAAAATTAACATAATAATATAATAACCCCCCCCCCCCCCGAAATTAATTCTTAATTCCTTTAACGCCACTGAAAACAAGTGTTTTATTATTTTAAAACGTTGTTTTTTTGTTTTAAGAAGACACACTTGCATGTGTTGTCTCCGTTTTACAAACGTACAACACGTCAAATTTTCGTTCAATTAAACCAATTTTGTCTGCTTAACTTAAATATTAGGGTGAAATGACCTATTATTTTATTTGTAAGAGCATTATCTGTAGAGTGTGGCCTATTGTCGGGTTTTTACAATATTTTAATTTTTAAGTAAACTATGTGAATTTTTAAATATTAATATTTTATAAGCCTACACATAATTCATTTAAAAATTAAAATACTGTGAAAACCCGACGATAAAACACTGATAATATGTGTAAAAAAGCCACTTGTTTAAAAAACGTTCTAACTCTGAATAATACTATATCATATTATAATGTAAGCATAAAACTTGTAAATTATAGTTAACATTTCATTCATTTTGATTATTTCATTTAAATTTTTTTCCATAGCGAAAAAAAATTATATTGCTATTTGAATGTATATCATAAAAAATAAAAATTCATAAAGAATTAGAACCTACTGTTTTTTTTTTTATCGTGGACCTTATCTTAGTTACACCACCGAGTCAATATAATATCTAATTCATATGTATTAAGTAATATCATCATTAAATTGCTCACTCTGAGGCAGGAAAGTGATCAGTATGCAGGCCAGGGCCGTCACCAGGTTGGCCGACAGCAAGGTGTTCCTGCGACCGAATTTCTCCATCAGGTATATGCACAGAAATGCCCCCGGCAACTCGATGAGCCCCGACGACGCGACGTTTATGAATATGTTGCCGCCAATCTCGCCCATATACTGCGCCAGACCATAGAAACATAGACCGCACACCATCCAATTGAAGAACACGGCCAGCGTCTTCTTTCGCAGATTAGGCGTACGAAATAGGTCGAACAGATTACCCTTGTTCTCGTCACTGCCCTTTTCCGGCTGGCTGTTCATCAGTGATTTTTCAAACTCACCGTCCAGCTTCCGGTTGTTCCTTGAGGCGCCTGTAGTCAATATTTTCCGCGCCTGCTTTTCCTTGCCCACTGCCAATAGCCACCGCGGACTTTCCGGTATTATCCTACGCAATAAATCGTATTATATAAGCAGGAACCGCCTACAAATATCGCTCAATCCAGGCTTAGTATGGTTACACTCACCACCAGTACGTGAAGAAAAACAATGAGGGAAGTGTAATAGCCAATTGAAATTGTCTCCAATTTCTAATGAAATACGAAATCAGAGCCATGCTCATGTGGCCCAAATTGAAAGGGATATGATGCAAAGTGCTAACCACAGTTCGCCATTTTCCGCCCACTACTTCCATGGCTGTAATTCGTTATAAAAAAAAAATTTACTAATTTTTCTAGTAATATTTATTAAAAAAAACTTAAACGTTTTAAATTTTGTTTTTACGCATTTCAAATTAATTAAATATAAATAATACCCAGCCCACTAATGTGGACACCAGTATCCACAGAATTAATTTAGAATAAGTAAATACTTGAGGCATTTGAAGGTTAACCTAGACAATTGATTGACAAGACAATATTATGACAAAATAGGTCAAGTTAGGTTAGGTTAGCCTGTAGGTCTATTATATATGTAGATTGTAGGTATGTATGTGGATAATAACAAAAACCTTATTATTTAAAATAGGTATGCATAAAAACTTTAATTCTTGGACACATCTATAATCAATTAATATCAATTAACGAGTTATAATGATTACATCACCCAGTTACGCTATTGGAAAAAAATAATTAAATGTTGTTAAACAAATTATCGTTATTTAATGATTTATTATTCTGAATCAAAACCTTCGAATAATTTATTAAAAAATTATTTTGAGATTAAATTTAAATGCATATTACTTACTGCAGTATTTAAACTCCATTACTATGTAGTTACTAAAAAATAAAAACAAAATATTCCAAACATTATAGGTCAAAAGATTACAGTTTTCCGGAACCTAAAAACAAATTATTTTATTATGTGGTTTACCGCCGTCCATACAATTATTTATAATTTTTCAATATTCATGGTCAATTACCCAAACAAATGTTTTTTTGTTATCTGTTTTACTATTACAAGGTTGGTTACATTAAGTTTTAATGGTTCAAGAGAGAAATGCACTATAATAATATTATGTTGCATTTAAATCATTTAAAAATATTATTATTTAGTAAAATTAATACTTTTCAAAATAAATATATGTTATTAATATAGATAATGCCGGAAAACTGAATTGTGGTATACCTATTAGTATTGCAACAGAATTTTAAGTGAGCCAATTTCCATTGCACGCAATATTCTAATTCTTATAAATAAATTATAAGGTTGTTACTCACTTAAAACGAAGCTACTAATCATTAGACCTCCAATGGCTAATGCGGTCGCAAATCTTAGTGGCAGGAATAGCTCGTACCAAGGAGCTAACGACGTACCGACACCGGCAACAAGTAATAAAACAATAGCGAACATCATTGGTATTTTTCTACCATATCTAAGAACATTAAATACTTTTTTATTACAAAAATGTTAAAATAATTATTTTTATACAAGTATTAAATAGTCATTAATAATTATTATAATAAATAAATAATGTTGTTTAGATTATTCGGACATCTCTATATCCATCGCTGTCCTTTTCTCTATCCTTAATCTCTAGAAATTTAAAATATTCCTCGTTTTGACCGCTTCTTCGTTGTCTTATTTCATCTGGCTTCCACATTGAACCTTGTGATCCATTCTGTCTTCAGCTCTCCATATGGAATATATACCCAACCCAAAGAGAGACCCAAGTCTCCAATATTTTAGAGCACCTATGCTATATCAGGTTCATATTGAACATTCATCTTAGTAAAAACTAATAATATTATTTTTATACTTAAACTATTAGAAAAAAATATATTATAATATTTAACAATATACATACTTGTCAGAGAACATACCGAACAACACGTTGCCGATAAGTACGCCCAACATGAACACCGATTGTGCGATATTGGACAGTTGGAACCTGCCACACACTAAATCCCACTATTGAACAATAATGAAAATTTAAACAGCAGTACAATATTTTTGTAAAAACAAAAAAAAAATTGATCTACAGCAGTGCATATTTAATTGTTTACCTATTACGTGCACATAATGATGATTATATGATATAATATGAGACTCGAGGAGTGTTTATAGTTTCGGTTTTTAACTTTTATCATAGAATAGAATAAATAGGTCCTATATAAACTTAATTTTAGCTATAAAAAAAATCGAATAATTTATTTTGTTCAATATTTAGAACGTTATCACATTAGTTACAGAAAATAAAATAGTTATTATGTAATTACTAATTAATGACAATCAGTTAAAATGGAAAAAAGATTTATTTATACTTAATTTATATTTAAATTCGATGTTTGTAACTTATTAAACTCAAAATTTACTTGATCTTAGAAATATTGAACTATTGTTAAGATCATTTACCAGTAAAAGTTCTATATTTTTTCTACTGTAATCTTAAAATTTCAAGTTGTGAAGGTTTTGCATTACAAGAATTTGAAATTTTGATCTAAGTATATTTAAAATTTTCAAAAATCAAATTTTGAATAACTGATTTATTAAAGAAGAAAGAGCATAGTCTATACTACTTTTACACCCCATACCTCAGAATCTTTTTTTACCTGCTGTAATCACGTAATCACCCTAATATTGTTTTAGTGGACTGGCTACACTATGAAAGTTGTAGCTGGTTCATAGACTTAGATAATTGCTTCAATAGACATTTTTGGTATTTAAAAATCATTGTACCTCGGTGATTATGGTCTCCTGAAACACGGACCTGTCGTAGACGAATTGATGGCATGGTGTCATGTCGTGTGTGACCGGGTCTGGGGAATTGCATCTATCAGTCACGTTGAACAGTGTTGTTGACCCATCACCAACATCGCACCGAAACGGCGATTTGGCCGCCAAAAAGATAATTGCCAACTGGTGCCAGGCAATCGGAAACTTCAATAGGGATAGGGCGAACGTTATCCAAAACTGCCACCAACCGAAGTCACCAAGTGCCGTTTGTACCGGGTCGCTATCCGACTTGGTGATGGTCGATGACTGCTTGTTGTCACGCTCTCTGTCACTACAGCAGACGTTTGATTGTGTTTTTTTCGCATTGTCCGTCACTAAACATTTTAACGAAACGTTGATCGATTTAGCAATAATTGAAATAAGAGTGTCGGGAAATTTAAAAATATGATAAACTCTTACGACAAGAACATATCACTTTTTTCTTACAGAATTTCCTCATTATTTATCCCTTCGACTATTGATCTATAATACCACACTATATATTATTTTCATGATCAACCACACTTTATATCTTATATTTTGTTACATTTAAAATATATACTCTTTTATAGTTATTAAATTTAGTCTATATTCACGTTTAATAAAATATATTCCTTTATTAATCTTTAATTATTTCACAAATTTAAAACACTATTTCATTATAAAATTTGATATTTTTTGTTATTAAATTATTATTGAAGTATAGGTATCTATCTACTACTCTATAACAGCTAACAGCTATATTGGTATAATGTATTCATTTATATTATACGTTGTTACATTATACAATATACGCGGTGTTTGTATAATATACCTTATACACAATATATCACAGTTTTATTATTATATATTTAATAAAATCATATAATTTAAGTATAATGATATCAAGTGTGTTACTGAGCATTTAAGTATGATGACTATCAAAATCATGTATAATATCATAATAATATTATTTTAAATACATACTCTATACATAAGGAGGACATTCAATGTTATTTTACTTGAATGCATATTCGACTGTTGATTACAGGAATATTAGATACTTTTATCGATCCCTTGTCCTGAATCATCACGTTATAATCAGATAGCGTGCAAAACCATTAATACTAATTTTCTGTAAATGGTTAGGTCAATGTTAAAGGTAAATTTAAAAGTTGAGTTGTAAGCGTAACAATATACTATTTATTATTATATAAATATAAAATAAATTATTCATAATAATGATTATTTATATTTTATACACACGATTAAAATTAAATATTTTCAATCATTGTTGTCTTCTTAAGGAAATACCCTTGACAAGGTTCTGAATAAAGCGTTCGTGTCAATGTACCGAATTAGCAATAACCGTCAATATTATAATTTATGACTAATTTAACAAAAGTGTAATATAAAATTAAAACGATTAACAATTTTTTATTTGTTACTACATATCGAAAAGTTTAGTTTGTAAATTGCGATAGGTACATAATGTTCATTGTTCCTATCTATATTTTATTTAGATAATATAAATTCTGTTTATAATTTTAAAAACCGTCTATAATTTGTATTTAATGCTTGTGTATAACAATATAATTACTTATTCATATTTTTATCATGTCGAGATTGAAAAACTGTAAAGGCTTTTTCTTTTATTCCTTTTTAATCCCTTAGCTTTATAGTCACGTCTATTACGTTAACCTAGTTAGTCTTCATGGATAAATGATACTGAGTTTAAAATTATAATTATTAGTATATTATGTATTTATATATTGTTTAATTTGTTTACTTCTACAAACCACAGTCACAGATTCCAAATGTATAGATTAAAATTGTAATAATAATAGAATCTGAATAAAGATGAATTACTTTGGATATTTATATTAATTTAAAATTGTCTTTTTAATAGAGTATAATATGTGTTATAATTTATTCGAGCTATAATAATATCCATTAATATTAATCCACCAATAAAAAAATTAAATAACAAATTGTTACGTTTATTCTACAATGCTATGTCAAGTGTTTTACTGTACCTATATAAAAATGCTGAATGCTGACATGAATATGGATGTTTTATCAAAAGAAAAAAGTTCGTATATTCTGTGTATTTATGAACAACAGGATCATAAATTAATTGTTGAAATAAGAGGTAATGAGTCCAGTTATTATTATTATTATTTACCTGAGATTATACAGCATAGATCTAATATATAAACAGAGAAGAAGAAATAAGAGAAAAAAAAATTAGAAACAAATACACAATAAATGTGTATATACAATAAATATATGTCATTTTAACTAATATTTATTATTATAATTTTAATTTATGTTGTGAATTAAAAGAAAAACCAAAGTTAAGTACATTGTTACAAACATCTAAAAAGCGATACTCCGTACTATGTTTAATTATACTTATCAAGCATTGTAGTACTTACTAAGAACGGACGATTATTTCTTGCATTGAAAGTTAGAATTTTAAAGTTAATCTTCCTTAGAAGTTCTTGAAAGGTGAGTTTACAATTTATTTATTTATGAACAAAAGCTATGTAAATGTATAACCTTAACCAAATTTTACAGCTAAGATATTTAGGTGGACGTCCATCACTCGACCAAATCTGTATGCCATCATACTTAAAAAAATGATGTTGGATATTTTTCAAGTATGTCAATTAGATAATTTTGTTTAGAATTCCGAAATCACTATAAAATATTACTCAAATATTATAATATAGACTTGACAAGAGAATAATATAATACTTTAAGACAGTTAATGTTTTAAAATTCAGAACAGTTTTGATTTATAAAGCCTCTGACCCGTAAAACTTTACACTCAGAAAGTTTGGTTAGTTGAAAGACTATTTCGAACACACCATTTCAAAAATTCATTTAGATCATTTTGTAACTATTTTGAGTCTTCAAATGAATTAATTGGTAGATAAATTTTTAAGTTATTGGCAAATAAAAGATAATATTTACATAATTTGATGACGGGCCCAATATCATAAATATAATGATCAAGGGGGTAAATGATCGTTCTGAAGTACACCAGAAATAGCTATTACATTATTTAACAAATATTAATTTACTCTGATAAAAAATTACTTATTAGACAAATAAAATGAGAACCGTGTTGTAATGGAAATCCTATACCAAGTTTCTCAAATTTAATGATTCAACCGGATCAAAAGTCTGCTTGAGATCTATGTAAATTTTATCCACGTGACCACTCGATTTTATGAAATCAACTAAATAAGAGTAATGAACAGTTAAATAATTACAGGTTTCTGTTGATTTAAATTTGTGAAAAATACGTTGTTTTTTACTAAAGTATACCTACTTTGTTTAAATGTATCAAATAAATTTGGCTTCATTAATTTTTCTAGGAGTTTTTGTAACATAGTAACTTAGATATAAATAGTACAATAATTGTCATCCGCCTATTTAATACTAGCCTTCTATGGAAATGTTATTAAAGTTAATTTATATTTACTAAGAAATACACCAGAGCTTAGAGATAGAAAGAATGAATAATGAATTAGGGTCGTTAATGAATTACCCAAGTGAAGGATTAAAGGTGTGACTAAGTCTGAACCTGGTATATACCGGGTATAGTATCAAGGCATGTTGAAAAATCCTAGCTTAGTTCCAAATATTTTGAAAATATGATTAATCGAAAATTTAATAAGTACCTATAGTAGTATTAAAAAATAGTACCTAAGTACTTATAATAAGTAGTATTCTACCATTTTAGTATTATCAAAACTAGATTAAAAAAATAAATTTCCAATGACCAAATAAAAATGTTGTAGTTATAATACTATAACCGTAGATAATACCTATTAAATATATATTTTTTTTAAATAGAAAATACTTAAAATTGATTTAATAATATATTAATATATTCTATAACATTAAGTCAAGATTTTATACAGTGAATTACTCAATATTGTTACAAGTATATCAATCCCCACGTCATCCATATATTATTATGTAAAATGTAAATCGTAAATGAGTAAAAAAAGATAGTTTTATCGTGATTTTTTGTAGAATCAACTTGTTATTGTTCATTATAATAATAATTAATGCTACTTAATATGAAATATAATTGTTTGCTATTTACAATTCACTCCCACATATATCTATTTGAATTCCAACTCAATCAATTATATTATATTTTCCGTATTATTATATACAGTAGTTTATATAAATACAGTAGCTTATGCAACTTTTATACGATATTATACTCTCTTCTTCTTGCCTAAATTTAAAATACGTTGTCAAATGTGATTTTTTTGTTCATGTTCTTTAAATTGCATCATCTTTTATTTTTCTCTAGTTAAGAAAAAAATTCATTCAAATAAACGTATTTATTTATTATAAAATAAATTACATCGTATACGAATCTTGAATGTAATAGTGAAAGGAGTCAGAGTCAAATACCCATTAGTCATTTCGGTTTATGCAAACATAAACAAAAATATACTAACAAATAACAATACAACCAAGCTGACGTTGATGATATTATTTTATATTTTATATAACTAACTAAATATCCTAACTAATTAGATACTAATATAAATTTAATAGATATGTATTATGTAGGTATTATATTATAATTAATATTAAAATGTGTAAATAATAAATATTGTACAAAATATACACTGCCTATAGTGTCTACATACGCAACACGATTTACAATAATAAACCTAGGTGAAGTATCTATGTGTTACAGTATTTTAGAAATACAGTAGTAAAATCATTCAAAACGACAAATAAACTATATAGCAAACAAAGTTCAGCTTGTCAACTATTTGTGTATGCAAGTAAAATGTCTCTGATTACTATGAACCTAATTTATAACTTAATACTTTTAATTATATTTACCTATAGGTACTTTACCTATATTGGCTATATTTATATACACGTTTTTAAAATGTTCAAGTAATATTGAGCCAAGTGAATACTGAACAGGTAGATCATAGACGATAGTTGTACATATTTACAAATAAATAATACAAGTCAATTAATAGATACTTGCAAGAAACATAAATAACCATTTTATTAGGTAGAAATTATTGTGATCTAACTATTCAAAATATTACTAAAGTAAACCAATTAAATTAAATCAAACATGCACATGTAGCTCATCTGTATTATACACGAGCAACAAGTGAGCATGTTTTAAATATACCTAGACGATTGCGAAATGTAATTTATGTATTTTTTTAAATCACAGTTCAATAGTTATCACGTTGGCTCAATAACACCTATAACCAATAGCTCCAAGTGTTGTATTTAATTGTGCCGTGAAAGTAAGAGTAAATTTTACAATAAAACAATGCATTCAAACACATCCTCATCTTATACAGTATACCTATACCTACTGTACATATACATATTATATACATTATACACCTTTATAAATATATGTATTATTCCTATGGAATTTTCTTACGTAAGGTCTTTACATTAAATACCCGTCTATCATTCAGGTAGAAAATACGTGAACTGCGTTGAGTTCGAACTGTGAATTATAAGATATAAAAGTATAGGTAGTTTACGCGTGTACACAACTTGCTTAGGTATATATTTTTTAACGATACACGAAACTCTTGGGTTAGCTTAATAAAAGAATACAATAATAATAATAATAATAAAAAAATATGTATGTGTTCGAAATCGCGTAAGAAAATATAAATATATGACCTGGTTGGCTATATTACATATTATCTACTTATGTTTACGATTTACAAATTACATCATCAATGACTTTATCATGATCGCAAAAAAAATATTTTGTACAGAATGATTTATTAAATCATAAAAATCCAGAAATGTTTGCTACGACTTAAAAGTATGTTGAACAATAACAATAATATTGTGTTGAACCATGAATGAAAATATGAAAATGGTCTTTTTCAAAATTATTTATAAACTTTTTAATATATTTGTATTTAGTCATTTCATAAATAAAAAAATACCAGCGTAACAATAATTCTATGAAATGTAGTTATGTAAATATATGTTATTATTTATTTATTTTAATAGAAAATTTCGACTGCTGACTATTGGAACACAATAATTGATCAAATTAGTATATTAACCTAGGTATTTAATAAGTACGTATTTACTTACACGAAAAGCCAACCTTGTGTATTTCTATACAAATAGCGAAATAATAACCAATGTATTTAGTATAATTATATTTCGTGACGATAAAAAACAAATAATTTAAATAGAGGTACCTAAACATATTGGGTTAACTCAACAAAAATAACTGTTTAATGATATTTAGACAGAATCACAAAAATTAATTATTTCTATACACAGTAAATAAATTTCATTTGATATCTATCCATATTTAAAGTTGACATCGAATAAGTAAAATAACAAATTAGACATACTTTTATATTGAAATCGGGCGTTTTTCCAGCATGTAACTCGAATTATACGTCTACATAGATTAAACACTCTCCGCCAATACGTTAGATATTATATTTGACGTATGCTAAGTAAGTGAGCTCACCGCAAGTCATTGCGCATGTAATTTAAAAAAAAAATAGAACATAAATAAAGCCTTATTATTATTTCTATCAGTTTTCTTTTCAAACGTCGAATTAATTTTCCGAATTTAAGATTTTTCAAGGTTTTACGAAATACGTTCGATAAAAAAACAACAACAAAAACAAGCAACAAAACTATATAATGATAATAATATATTATCTATATGTATACATATATTTTACAGACAACAAACGAAGATAATGTAAACTGGCTCGCGGTGAGTATGTATATGCGTATATAATAAACAAAAACCGCATAAAAGATCGCGTCCAAATATAATATATAATGATATGGAGTATGGACTATATGTTTCATACTTAGTATGGTATTAAATATAATATAATATGTAAGTGTATTAAATGGAAACGCTACAATAGATATATGTATTTTAGATATAATATACGTGACAAAAAGACGCGTAGGTACAACAAAAATAATAGTCATACATAAGTTCCTACAACGGACCTTGTTATGTACACACACACATTCGTACATTTTTTTGGGATCACGTTGAAATTTTCATCAGTGTTTGTGGAACATACATTATATTATTATGTATGTTGTACAATGTATAGCAGTATTATTAATTTTCTTCCGACCATGGGCACAATATTTTCATATAATATATTTACTTTATTAATCAGTGTTATAGAACTGAATAAGACGTAAAATCCAATTGTTTTGCGTTGATATAAGAACAACAATAATATTATGGTACTAGGTCATTTGCAACCCAAAAAAGTTTGCAGCGCACCCGTCGGCCACAGGACTACGCAATTGACACCTATAATATTATTTTTAAAAATGATTAAAATATAATAATATATATGTACCATGTACGTGGATGAGTGTGTACAATTTTGAATGTTGGACAAGACGTATATATATTTTATGGTATTTGATAATATTTCGACAAAAATATAATTATATAAATAATATAATTAATTATAAAAATATTATTATGGAATACTCAACAAATGTATTTAGATAGGTACTAGCAGATCCATTTATCTATTTTTAAACAGTACGCTTAATTACAAACATGTTGTAAGTAAAGAATTTAAATGTATAGGTACATGATAATTTCAAATGGCATATTATATATATATTTATATAATGCCTATGAATAAATAAAATTAAATAAGAAAATATTAAACATTTATTTTTTTTAAATAAAGCATAGTTTTTCACATAAATGTATATATTTCCACTGTGCAATTATCGGATGACCGAATTTTTACTTAAGTATTTTTACCTAAAAACCGCTTAAAATAATTTTTAATTTATAACTTAGGTAATACTTGTGATTATTGTTCGAAATACGACTATTATCAGCTTCACATTTTTGCATTTTCAAAATTTTAAAATATTTTGTTTTTAATTTAGTAAGATTTGAACTAATTGATAGTTAGGCATAAAACAATTGTTTTTGAAATGTATATTTATTACTTGATGAAGTGACAATACGAAAAGAGTAAAATACTATTATTGGCATATCTATCTATTTTTAATATTGTTAATTAAAAAAAATTAAATTTAGTTTATAATATTAAATTAAAATACCAACATATAAACTACATATTTAATATAAAATATTATTAATTATAATTTCAGAAAATTTAAAATAAATGTACCTTTAAATTATAATAGTGCCATTGTCCAAAAGTAATGTATGCCATGATAAAATATTGTAACTCTCGTCGTAGTTTATGCCTGTAATACCAGTGTTATAATTAAAGCCCAAGATACAATATACAATATTGTATTTAACAAGGTACTAGTCATTCCTGTGTGCTAATCACTGTGTAGTAAATACTAATGACCATCCTCCAATATTTATTATAAATTGCGTTCATGCGTTGAACATGAACTACGTTAACGAAAGAGACCCTTCACACGCCCGGACAATGTTCAGTGATGGATCGGATACGCGGCTTATTAAAATAATATTATGTGTGTGATATTTAATCATATAAAATTATTGAATTCGTTCAAAAAATTGCATTCGATGAAATCATTTGAGTCAACAAAAACAATATATAAATACATAGGTGCATTCCACTCATACGTATCTAATATAGTGATTATGAACAATAATTTGTTGTAAGATGATATAACATAGGTACGTATTATGGCCGGTTAATATAGGATCATGAGAAGATACCTACTATACCTAGTACCTATACCGGCTATACCTATATTTCCATTTATGCTATATATTATGGTAATATGATGTGTTATTAACTTAAATACAGGATTTAACATAATATATAAACATTATAAACGTACAACTGTATGAGTATAAAGTGAAACTCTTTTTGTATGGTGAAAAATCTGAGTAAAAGCTATATGTGTTGTCGATAAAATTTTTTTGTTGTAAAGTAATACATTTTCTGAGCCAACCGGGACTTAAATGTACACTTTTAATCATGTATACCTACTACAGGCTAATTCTTTTATCATTAAACATTCATTATTTCAAAAAGTGTTCAATTTTTTCAATTTTTTTTTTTCAAAACTGTTAGTTTTATGCTTTTCTAAAGCTATATAACATTTTTATTTTTTCATCCTTTTAATAGTGAAATCACTAACAACTTTTGATTTTCAAATGGAAACCTATATTTAAAATTTCATAAAATAGTAAAGCTATTTTTTTATGAATTTTTAATAATAATTTTAATAATTCGTAGTAACTTACGCTTTTTGTTACACTAGTTCCAGAACGACCATAAATCATATTACACAATCATATTAATAAAAATAATCATTATAGTATTATGTTTAAGAGGACGTTATACCCGCATGTGTTGTTTTTGTCTTACTATTGTAGATATCATAACAAATTTTCGTTCAGCAGAACCTAACCTAACCTTTGTGACGTTAGCTTTAATATTAGAGTAAATTTACTTAATTTTTAAGTGAGTTATGGTTATGTAAAATATTAAAACTTTTAAATGCTGGTAACTCGCTTAAAAATTAAAATACCAATAAAAGCCTATGAAATGCCATTGAGATAACATTATTACCTTTAAGTTTGATAATAGGTAAATTGACTCTAGTATTAAAGCAAACATCACAAAATGTGTTCTGCTGAACGAAAATTTGCTATGATCTACATTAGTAAGATAGAGACAACACATGCGGGTATAACGTCCTCTTAAGATATTTCCTTAAAATTTTTATAATTATTTTATTTTTTGAAATGACCGGTGAATAGAATTATTTTCTTGACTATAGCGTTATCCACTAAATTTGTTTATAATTAATAATTATTATATTATGTTCATTAAAAATATTATTAAATATTATTAATCACCCCCATTTTTTGTTCTTCAATAATGTAGTTATTTAACATTTGATTTTTTTTATATTTTTAAATATAATTAAAAACTATTTTTTCTAAATTCTCGATATTTTTTGTATTACCTTAGGATTGTCCTTAAGGAGATCTATGTGAAGATATACATTTCTGTTTATTTAAACTTCGTTCAACTTATGATTTCGGTACGTCAAAATTTTCAAAAAAATAATTCGATAAATGATTTAAATTTAAAAGATGTGGGGATTCTAATTTTTAAAACATAAGTGTGTATCGCCGGAGTTCTTTCTTTAAATAGTAATTTTAAAATATGGTCTTTAAATATATTTAAAAATTCCATTAATCAAAATTTGATTAAATTAATTATTTAAGGAAAAATGGGGGCAAATATGGTAATTTACGACCCTGTATATGATAAAAAATTACATACATATAAAATATTATACTTATCATTATTATTATATTAACGTCATGCTCACTGGTTATTGGCAGAATTGTAATTATAATATGTTATGCGTATTTGGCGTTATATCAGTTCAGCAGTACATATCTGGCGGAGGTCTCTCGGACGTTGGTAGCGGCGGTCCGTCGTCAAACCGAGGCACGAGTACAATAAACACGCGACCGCGGAGAAATTGACGTGATCCGAGCAGAGCAAACGCGACGCCCGTGTGACCTAGGTGGGCAATTTGTTTTCAAAACGTCTTAACCGCGTGCCCAAGTGTGCGTCAGGTGGGTGGGAGTAGGAACGCGATTATTGTCATGTGCCGCCGCCGGCACTTTCGTCGGCCGCGATATTATATTATTATATTGTTACCTATCCATTATTATTGTTAATATGTGCCATATCCCGCAGAAGCTTTACACATATATTATTATGCATCCACCCGACGACACTCACTGGCGGATAATTCCGTTCAATTTGGTTCAATCAATTTGTAGCCGTGCAAATACACATGCAAATTCAAGGACTCTCAACTCTCCTGCATCATTCATCTATCATACATCGTAGTTGACACGAAAAGACCGCCCATGGGCTAAAAAAATAATTTTTCGGGATACACAAAAAAGTATAAAAAAAATATTGTAAATGACTTAGAGAAAATGATTTTCAAATGTTAAAGCTATATTAAATCTTATTCTGAAAAAAAATAGATAATGTATAAATTATCAAAGTTTTAAGCTTGCGTAGGAAATATTTTGAATCATATAATTGGTGTTATTTTTAATCACATGAAGATATTTTATGAACGTTGTGTTCATTTATACATGTATAGTAGGCATAGTGAGTTATCTATACATTTCTATAGGATTTTGGCGGGGACAAAGGATATTTTATTTAATATTTTTCATATTTAGTTTTACGCACGATTTAAGATAGATCTTAAATCGTGGTTTTACGATAGAGGTAGGCAAGACAAATAATATATTATCAAATTATAATTTGTTTTTTTAAGAACACCGAAACCTCAGTTTTATAAATTTGGCACATAGATGGTTTTATGTCAACAATATTCTATATAATATATATACGCCTACCCTATGGATATTGGATATACATAATATACCTTATACATACTACATATTATACAATATCTATAAATTATAATATTAATATATTTTGTGTATATGTACATTGTATACTTTGTTAAGCCACCTAGCAGCCAGAACTTTGGACTTTCAATATTTATGTACATTTTATGTTGTATAGCTGCATCTATAGACTGCAACGCGATGCCTAAAATTGAAGCCATCGGAAGACAATTTTTATTTAATTTAAATTAAATTTAAAAAAAAATGGTTTGGTGTATCTACTATCCATCTACTGCCCATCCCTCGAAAAAAAAAACAAAAGAAAAATGTCAGTTTTTTAATTACTAAATATTTAAATATGCTACCAGTTTTTTTTTTTTTTTAAACGTTAATTCAATTTCGGAGTGGATGAGCTTACAGTTTATTTTAAGAAATATTTTAGATATTTAAGAATATCGGCATTTATATGCCAGCTTGTTTGATCGGCTGTATGTCGTTTGTGTGTCATTCATCTCACAGACAAAATATTTGGTTAGATACAGATAGCAGTATCTAGACACACGAATACATGAGCCAATGATATACTGGTAACAAAATACGAATATCTTTCAAGTTTAAAAAGATTTTAATTTAAAAATAAATTTGTTTTTTCGAGAAACTTTAATAAATCATGAATAATATTTTTTAATTGTTACAAAATAATTAACGTCCTTATATTTATCGTTCAAATAAGTATTTTCGTTCAAGTTTAAACTTGAAATGTCTACAAAAAATAATTTTCTTTTAAATTTTTTTACATTTTATGGATTCAGTATGAAATACTAATGAGGAATTTCGCATTAATTTTTAAACTTCTACAGAAAAATAATTTTTTATGTATTTCTAACTTCTAAATAGTTTGCAATTTTTTGAGATTTTGACAAATTTTGTCAAAATTCTAACTTCAAATAATGTATATAAAAAATATTGAGTATAAACATTTTATAAAAAAAAAAAATTAAAAAAAAAATCGAAAATGTCAATTGTTTATGAATTGCTTATAAATAGGTTAGGTTAAAAAATATACCTTATACAATGATAAAAATTATGGTATAAATACTTGGTTAAAATTGGGTCAATGCAGCTCTACAGTTTTTTAAAAAAAAATAAAATCACTGGTCAGACTCATATATTAGAAACGAGTTCTTATAATTTGGTTTCATCATCTTGATAAACATTAAATAGTTTTTGTTCAATGTAGTTAGTAGTTACCTATATTATAGTTACTCACAAATTAATACCATTTAGTTACGCCTAATCGTTTAAATAACAAAGTATATTACATTATTATATTTTTATGTTTTATTCACATCAAATTACAACTATAAAAAAAATTATTATTATTATAATGTATAGTAGGTATATTGTAAATAGGTAGATATTATTTTTTAATCACGTTTTGTCTCAAAATAACCAAATTATTTTACAAATATTACGAATTTACTTATTTTAATTGTAATAAGAGTTAAAAATTATTAAGATAAAATCTTCACCTGACCTTATTGTATATATTTTAAAATTTGATATATTATAATAAAGAATAGCTGAAATAGAAACGGAATAAGTATAGATCAAAAAAATAATTGTAGTTTTTAATATTTCGGTCAGTTTAGGTCAGCATATTTTGTGTTTTTCAAATTGTATATTAATACGAGTATATTATAAGTACATTTATGTAGAATTTAGTATTCAAATTAAAATTTAATATAATTTATTAAAAAAAAAAAAAAACAGTAAACCACAATATACTTTCTTGCAGATCTAGTCACTTAGCCGATTTTTCTAAATATTATCTATACATCTCCTGACTACTTAATACTTTCTGGTTTTAATATTTTCATTATAGTAATAATAACTAATAAGAGTTATACATTATACTCAGTCTCAATATGTTATGAAAATAATTAAACACTTAATAATAAAATATTTTTACTTAATATAAAGGAATATGTAGAATGAAATCTAATATAAAAATATATAATACATCCATTTGTTTCTTAGTTGTATTGGTAGATTTTGATTGGAATAATAAATGTAAAATGATTTCAAAGTTTTTAAATAATTTGGATTATTAGAGGTTGGTTTTTGGTAGAAGTTTAAATCTTGGATCTAGTTTACTGTCTTTTTGCAGAGTTTGTGTGAGTGGGGGAGGGAAAAAATAAAAAATTTCCATCACTTTTTTAAATAAGTACTTACAAAATAAAAAAAAACCAGTTTTTAAAAAAATCAAATTATTTTTGTAAGTTAGGTTAGGTTTGTAAAATATATTCGTAAAGATTTTAAACTTTTACCTAAAATTTATAAATTATAAATAATTTTTTTTTAAATTTTACGCTTTTTGAAGAATTTATATTTCATATACATTTTTTCTAGTTTAATAACTTGAAAATGTTATACAGTTTTTCTCATAAGAAGAAATATAAAAAAACATATTCACAATTTTTTTTGATAATATGAGTGTACCTAAATTCTATTAAGCACAAATTTCTTAAAATTGAATTTATTTACTGCGTATTATTACTATTATTTATTATTTATTCAAAAGTTTGAGGTACACTGATTCGATGTCTCTACCGCTTGACGTTGTCTTCTATTTGGTACTTTCTATTTTATTATTTATAATTAACGATCTACTGACATATCAGACATAAATCAAAAAATAAGATTTTTTTTGCTAATGTAAAATATACAAATACGTGTTGTGCTAAATATATCAATGATAATCAATTATAAAGAGGATCAGTATATAATATGTATATAAAATATTATCTATTAATAAATATACTTCGGAAAATATTAAATAAAAATCGTATTGTTATACCTTATAAATACATAATAAACGTTATAAAAATACAAATTTATTTTTGTTTTATGTAAAATTATATAATATAGGTATAATATTTATAGGTTAGGTAGTATAGGTAATTATATATACTATATAAAATAAAACCAACTTATTTACTAATTTACTATACTTTCTACTTCACATATGAAATGGAATACGAATTTATATGACACATGCAGGGAGCAGAAAGTTGAAAATTTTCAAAACTAGGTATCTACTTATGTGTGTTCACAAGGTGGAAAGTGAGAATCGAGAATCATATATCATTACAGAATCAATCTTATGATTTGAGACATCAGCTTAACCAAAATTATGTAAATTATTATTTACGATACCTATAATAATATATCAGTATATTTTATTTTAATATAAGGATTCTACTACATCAAGTCACCAACCTGTGTAGGTAACTACGTCTTTCCTGCAGGTAAAAAATAATAAATAACTTGCTCCGTGTTTCCGCGTGTGACGTATAGATATAATACATGTAACTAAGTAAGACGTATAATATTATGCGTTGCATCAGGCCATTAGCCCCGCCCGTTAAGTAATTCCCAATATTTAGTAAGTGATCATTACGACTTCGTATTAGTATCATATTGCATAAAATGTATTAAATTTGCAATATTTTGGTTCTACATCTACAATAATATTAAAACGTTATTAATAATCGTGACGGTAGTAAATCCGCAAGCAGAGAATAACGGAAAGGACATTTAAAACTCTTAAATAATTAATTTTTAATCATGTACAATAATAATAACTGATAGCTGGTATAAATAAATACAAGCAAATCTAATAAAAAAACTCAGAACTTGAAATTCTTCAAGATTTTGCGTAAAATGTTCCTTAACATCTTCAGCTATTGCAGAAATAGACAAAATACTTATCCTTGTCATTGTTCATTGAATAGGTGATGTTGAGAAAGTGAGAAGTTAAAAGTGTGCCCGAGAAGTGTAACTATAGTCTATAGAAATTGAGAAGTATACCTCGTCATTGAGTAGGTCACTACAGTATAATGGATGTGTTATATTTGAATTGAATGATAAATTAATGTATACACTAAAAACGATTATGAGTAGTGACGCTGTGTTAGCTTTTATTTCCAAGACTATTTTATAATATATTTTTTTGAATCACTATATAAACTTAAATTAAAATAGTTTAGTTAAGTTGAAGTAATTTATATTTTAGATTCTGAGCGGAGCAAAGAATGCGTTTATTTTATAATGATATATGTTTTTATGTGTGTCTTCACTTTTTGGAGAAGTAAAAATGCTTAGATTTACAACTTTAATAGTGGTTTTCTGGTACAAAAATTATATTTATAATTTGTACTTTAGAAGGGTCAAAAGTAAAAAAATTCCAGTATTTTACTTAAGTTAATTTAACCAATGTATGTATTACTAACAATATAATAAATTACTATAATAGCAATATATTATAAAATATAATAATAAATAATAAGTAATATATAGGCTAATAAACCGTATAATATTATTTGCTTAGAATCATTGTACACAGTGATTTATTATTGATTACAAAATTAACACATTATAGTGACTTATTCAACGACGAGAGAATCAAGGTACACTTAACATCTTCTGTAAAGCAGAGCAATTATCTAAATTTTCCCATTTTTTTATTTTGCGCTTTTTGCATATTTTATGTATAAACACGAAAATTATATGTTGTATGAAATACTTAAAAATATTTAGTGTAAAAGTCGGTTAATTATAATTTGCGTTCACATTGCACAGGTGGTAAGAAGAGTAAGAAGAGTATAGTAAATAGCATTAGTCAATATTTTGTATCTTTATTAAATTGGAGGATTGCCAGGATTGGTTATGACTTTTGAGATGGTATAATCCTAATAACCCAATAAACCCAAGAAGAAGAAGAAAATTTAATACTCACCTACAAAGAAATCTTTGTATTCCTTTCTTGGCTTTCTTTATTTGAATATTGTTTAACATAGGCTATATTTTTGTACGATAACTACAATAAGCATTATTTCTTATGTAACTAATATTCTCATAAAGTATGTGAATACGGCTTTAATTGTAAAGTTGTAAGGAAACTTTCTTATAAAGTATACAAGGAAAAAACAAAAGCTATTATTTATTCAGTCGTCATATTTATGTAGGTACCTACTCTATTATAATATAATTGCAAAACAATATTAAATAAGTGCATAATTTCAATACAGATTTTTATTACAAAGAAATGATAGAAAATACATAAATGATACAAACCATTTTAAAATAAAGTAAGTTAATAAGAAAAACAATATGTATATAGGTAAGTACATATCCACAGTCCACTATATAGAGCATAAGTATAATACATTTTTATTGTATCAAGATGTTTATTTAGCGCCTACAGAAAGTTATAACTTTTATTATGTAAAGATTGTAAATTGAATGTTGGTAATAAATAATAACGAAAAATAATAATATGTTGTACCTACTCGTATATTACTATATTCGATAGGTAGGTCGGAGTCGATGATCAAAATTATGTTATAGAAACTAGGTATCTATCGATTTTCGCTTCTCATTGTAAATATATTCACTTTTGATTTAGACACAAGTTATATACAAAACTCTAAATCTGCAAAAATACATTAATGATGATAATAGTTTCTAACATAATTTTAACTATTGACTATTAACTATTAAAAGGGCGTCATACCCGCATGTGTTGTCTTTGTCTTACAAGTACGTAACATAGCAAATTTACGCTTAGCAGATCACGTTTAGCTCCGTCGGTTTAAAAATTAGAGTGAATTGACCTATTATGAAACTTGCTGATAAAAAAATTATCTGTGTTTGAATGTTGGTTTTTTACGATAGTTCTATTTTTTTAGCAAATTATGCGTGTATAACATAGCGTAAATTAAAAATGCTCATAACTCAATTAAAAACTTAATAATCGTAAAAAACCAACATACAAACACAGATAATGTTCTTACCATCAATAAGTTTCATAATAGGTCGATTCACTCTAATTTTTAAACTAACGGAGCTAAACGTGATCTGCTGAGCATAAATTTGCCATATTACGTACTTGTAAGACGGAGACAACACATGCGGGTGATACGGTTTCTTAATATGGGTATACAATATATTTTTCATTATATTTTATTCGTAATATCAAGTGTTACCTGTCAAATTAATAATAGCTGAATGACCCCATGGACTGCAATTATTAATAATTTAAGACAGAATTCAGTGGGTTCATAAACAAAGAAATATGTTTTGGAAGGTTTGATCGAGGTCGATCCCAAAAAAATTATTTACAAGGTTGCACCTGGAATGATGTTTAAAATTAATCAAATTGTTTATTTGTTATATTTTATTTATTCGAATTTATCTCATGTGATAGGAAAATAAAATCATATTATTATATTAAAATATTTGGCAAAAAATAAGTTGATGAAATACCAATTATATTTAATGGAGAAAAATCAAATTGTATATCTATAAAAATGGATCTGTTGTATAGCACAGTGGTTGTCAACCTTTTCGGGTCCACGGCTCCTTTTGATTTTGAAATAAAATGTACGGCTCCCATACGAATATTTAAAAATAAACAAATTTAAATTATTTATAATAATTTTAATCTAACTTTATTTTTAATGGGACGGCTGTGCTTGTTTTTGTTGCATTATATCATCAAATAAATGTAAATAGTAATCAAAATATGCTATTACTCGATATCGCAAACACGGTTATCGACGGCCGATCTGTCTCACACACCCAAAATGTAATATGTATTGGTGCGCGGAAATTGTATTTTTAGTTTCTATTGCGAACGCGGCTCCCTTAATAATGACCGGCGACGCCTTTGGGAGCCGCGACGCACAGGTTGAAAAACACTGGTATAGCAGATTTTGTGCGTACCTCGTTAGTCGTTACCTACCTATTGAATGGAAAAATATAATGGGTGTATTAAATTAATGATATGTTTTTGTTTACGAAAAACTGTACTCAGGAGGTGGGTGGATGAACATCATAAATGCAATTTAGTGAACCCATGTAAAACATATTGAAACAGTGTGGAACCTAGCTATAATTAACTGCGACGTATCAGTGTATCAAAGCTGTTGTAAACTATAACATAGTACCTAATACCTATTATGGTTATCAATTAACTATTCATACTTGTCGTTAAAATTCAAGGAAATAGATATCTGTGTAATGTGTTAAAAATATGTATACTTACCTAATTGATCATTCAGATTATTATAATTTTGTCATATCATTCATGTCACCAATCATGGTATTTTGGCGGTTATTTGTTTTTTGATTTTAGATAATTCACAGAATATATGAAATACATATATATTGTTAATTCATACAATATATTATATATTAATATGATATTATGTAGGACGTAGGTGTACATTATGTAAATTGTACAATGAACACATCATGTTAAATCTATTAACTTATGTTAGGAATACCTAACTAATAGAAATCGAAATATTATGCATACGCCATGTTTTATAGGATTAGAACCATTAGACAATTTAAAAATAATAATAATATAATAGTGATAGGTAATAACCATAGACTTCTTTATGGTAATAACTAATAATATATAACCCAATCTAGAGATTTTAAAAATTACGCGGCATATCACTTTGGATTGTGGTTTCTTTCGGTCAATGGTAGTTTGGTTAGTGGTATAAGATCCGTGTACAGATCAGTATATTCTTATCAAATTTAAAATTTAAACTTGTACGGAATTGTTCATGAATCAAGAACCAAGATATTTTACTATTTATTTCATATTAGTTCGTGTTACTTACAATTACATTGTGAAATACTAAAATATTTAGGTACTGAATGTACTAATAATTTAAAAGTTGGTAATATTTTATATCATACTAATAATTAATATTACCAATTAGTAAGTAATAAATATATTTATGTCATAGTGGTTAATATTCTACGACTGTACCATGTTATTATTACAAAATAAAATATAAATAAAATTATGTATTTTAGTTAATATTTTGTTAATATAATAGGTTATGTTTTTTTTTTTTTTAAACGGCAGTTTTGGGTAATTATTGTTAACTATTTTTATAGTATTATTTTTACAAAAGTATCTTATTCAATTATTAAATGATAATCTCTCTTAAAGAGTTGATAATTTTTATTTTGTATACTTACTAATCTTATTTTTGTTTATTTTTTTAAGGCTTATAATTCGACTACAAACACTGTTCAAACTACAATATTATATAAATCATTTCTTGTCATTTAAGTATTAATATTATTTATAACTTATTCATTTTTTCATTATGAGTCAATTTTTAAATATACCAGAATCATATAAAGATATTACAACTGCTGCTATAAAGGGATTGGGTAAGATAATATTTATTTACTATTACATTATATTTGTTAATTAAACACTAGATTGGATGATTAAAATTTTAACAATAATTATAATTTTAAATTTTCTTTTTCAGGATATGATAATGACACAGTGATTTGTACAACAGAAAAAAAACTTATGACATTTTTTAAAGGATATTTGATGAAAAATTGTTATGTGGAAATTGAAGTTAAACATTTAGAACCATTTATTGCATATAATGAGTCTAAAATTGAAGTTTATTATATTTTATATGGAGACAATAAAGTTGTAATAGTCAAAGAAGAAACTAGTCTTGAGGTATAATAATCTAAAATACTTAAATAGTTTAGTATGTTAACTTATATTTGTGTGTTCCATATTATTTATATTATATTACTAAAATTATCTTCTTTTTTTTTACTTATCATTAGATTATTACAACATATTCCAATGTGTATGAAATGATCATCAATGATCATAATAATTCAGGAATACCTCAACTTTATATGAGAACTGATAAAGGCTTTGAATCTGTTGATATTATTGAAAATAAAGATCAAATTAGTAGTATACATCAAGAAACTTCTGTTGTATATAAATTTTGTGTAAACAAATTACAAGTAATGCTTTATATTTTAAATTGTGTAATGTATAATATCATTGATATTCAATTTAAAGGTACTCATAAATATACATAGCTTTTTGGTTAGCAACAAAATTATTCAGAATTTATGTAACTTCATATTGAATATTGATTAAATTTAAAGTTATTCTTATCATATTAAGTAAGTAATATCAATCAGAAAACACCTAAACCTAATGCTGTTGTTCTTCTGTAAAATTTAAAAGTAATAACTGAGTGACTTTTAATTGAATAGTCAATGTCACAATATGTATAATTTTGTATTTAAGATTAATTTATTTAGATATATCTATCAATTAATAATTATTTTTGGTTATTTGTAAAAATAAATATTTCATATATATTAATAAAATTCAAATTTATTAAAGCTTAAAGAATTAAAAGGATGCCACTACTGCGTGTGTTGTCTTGTTTTATAAATGTACAGCATGGCAAATTTTTGTTTAGTAGAACCAATTTTGTTTGTTCAGCTTGAATATTAGAATGAAATTACCTATTATCAAACTTAAAGGTAAGAACATTATCTGGTTTATCTATGTTGTCTTGTCGGTTTTTACAGTATTTTAATTTTCAAACAAGTTATGAGTATGAAAAATATTAATACTTAAAAATGATCATAATTCACTTAAAAATTAAAGTACCATAAAAAAAAAAATCAAAGATAGAATACATATTATAATGTGCTTACCTTCAAGTTTGATAATAGGTAATTTCTCTCTAATATTTAAGCTAACACAAAAAATTGGTTCTATTGAACGAACATTTACATACTGTACATTTATAAGACAAAGATTATAAATGTGAGTGTGGCATCATCTTAAGTTAGAAATAATATAAAAAATGTAAAAATATATGTATAAAAACTCCAATCACTCGAATATATTAAAACAAAATCTAACTTTACGGCAAAGTTATTTATCATGAAATAATTGTTTCTGTTAATGGATTTTGTATTTTACAGCAATTAAAAACATTGTATGATACAGAAAGAAATAAAATATCACAAAAAACTTCATCTTTAATTAGTGCTGTAATGCAAGTATCGAATGATGCTGCTTCTGATGTTAAATTTTTATCAAATGTTGTCACAAGAAATTCTTGGCTAAAATTATCTAATGAAAATCTTGTGTATGGATTTACTCTAGAAAACACTTCAAAATTGTAAAGTATAATTGCAATATATTTATTGAAGGTATTAAGATAATTTCAACTACTTATGTTTATTTAGACCTGTATCAAATTTTAATCTAATACTATTAGAAGATAATAAACAAATTTGGTCAAGATTTCGATATGAATGTTGGACTGTTGAAAAAAATAAAAGCGAATTTAACTTCTATAATGGTTATGAAAATACTTGCATTTCAAAAAGTATTGAAAATAGTTGTATGACTTTGAATTCTGAAAGCTCGAGCATAATTACAAGTAATAACTATTATTTTACACTAGAATGGTTTTAGTTTAATATTTTTTTCAAATTTTATTTATAGTTGTCATTGATAATTGGAAAACTAAATCACTTCCATATTTTGTTAATAGTATGGTATACATAAATAACAATGATGATAGTAAGTAGTAAGTTAAAATACCTACATTAGTTATTAATAAACAAGTTGGTATATTACATTTTTCATTACAGTGATACAATATATTGATTCCGATAAAATTATGGTTACTGCAAACTTATTCTTGGATAAAGAATTTGATACATTTGTTAAAAATGGAGTTTTTGGTAAGTATATTAAGGTATAAATTATTTACACATATCTTCAAATACTTAAACCAATTTTATACGATATATTAATTTTCCTTGGTTAAAATTTTAAATATAGTTAACAATAATACAATATTATTAATAATTTTAATATTATTTTCACTATAACAGATACATAATTATGTAAAGTTACTTATTTAAATTTTGTATTAAATTACTATTGGATTATATTAATTTAACATAAAAATTAATTTTGCTAATGGATCCTTTGTATTATGTTTTGTTATAATCACATATTAAATAATTTCAGATTTGTACTAAAACAAGTTTTGATGCATTTTATAATTTATAATTTATTACTTTTAATATTTACATTTGAGTTCTTGAATTTGAACGTGAATATTAAGATTCATATGATCACCTGTTTTATATTCACAAATATTTATTTCATGTTTATTTAGAAAATAATATTTTTTAAATGTATTAGTAAGTTATAATATAATATAAAAAAGTATCTGTACCCACTATTCTAAAAATAAATATTTCATAAGAAGTATTATCATAAAAATGACTAGTGGCCTTCTAGTTCAAAATATTCAAAAATAAATTACTGATCAGTGATCACCGATCACCGCTATATGCCTATGTAGAAATTAAAAACCATTAGAATATACTAAATATGTATATTGAAAATAAAATTACATTTGAAATAAATTCACAAATTTTGTTGAAATAGTAAATATTGACTTCTACTTAAATAGTTAACTTTTATTATTAAGCTTGAAGCTATCTCCAATATTTAATTGCAATTTATAAAAATGTATAGTTATAAGTAATCATTGTCTTAACACCCTTAATCAATAGAATCTATGCAATTCTTTATAATTAATCTTAGCTCTGCGATGATTTTTTTTACATTTATTTAATATTTTTAAATTTACATTGTTCTTTATATTTTGTTATAGTTGAAGATTTAGTGACTTTACATTGCACTAAATTGATCTCATGTTATCAAATCAAGAGTACCATGTGTCTTGAAGATCTAAAAAATATAATGATGAACAATTTTAAATTTGATATAAACCATGATTGGCTTGTTCACAGTTCTTTATCATGGTTAAGAACAATTGTTTGTTATTTGGATCTAGTATCACCATTAGAGTATATTCTTAAAGTGTATTCAGAGTATGTTTCTTATTTCATTACACAATAATGTTTACAAAATAAAATATATTTAATTTTAATTAAATTTATTTTATAGCTCATTGGGGTGTACAAAAATATTTATTCAAGTACTGTCTACAATATTATCAGAAAACACTATTATTAATTATCTAGATACTAAAGTACCAACATATTATAATATTGATACTGCTATATTAGATTTAAGGGAACTTCGAAAAATATTTAAAAGATATTTGAACAAACAAATAATAATACCAAGAGATCAATGGAATATCACTCGTTGTAAATTGGTAAGTACTAGATTAAATAGATTAAAGAGAAATTTAACTTAATTTATTGCACTTAGAGTGAACACAATTGTTTGCTTATTGTAATGTATTTACTATTCATGTTAATTTTGAATTAATATGTACATGGATCTTTAGTCTAATATTTGCCATTATTGGGTTTTTTATATATTTCTTAGTATAACCGCATAAATAAAGGATTAGGCTGATTTAATCTAACCTTGCCAAGAAGTTGTCAAACAAATGTTTTGTTTACTAGTTATTGTGTTTTTTGTTTATCACTAAAAATTTGCAAGTAATAAAATATTTCAATAACTATGTATTGTATAGGTGAAAAATCAACTCAATTTATTCACAATATAAATAATTAAATACAACAATATACATGATAAAATCTAACAATAAAACTTAACAATAAAAATATATATATAATAATATACTAATTTTATCATTTTTTACATTTTATTAAATAATTCATAATTAATGTTCATTTGAACTTAACTAAGTGTGTTTACTTGGTTAATTGTTATTTGATAGAGGTATAGCAATAAAATAAAAGTATTATAAATTATTACAACATTTAATATCTTAATTTTATATTGTTTTTGATATACAAATAATACATTTAAACAAATTTTTCCAGGAAATTATATATATTGTATCATAATTATATGAATGGGTTAAATTTCTAATTAAATATTAAATATAATAATTGTATTAGGTTATTTAATTTTATAAATGTAAAAGTTTAAACTAGCATGAAAATACTGCAATAATTAACATGATAACTCAAATAAATCATAAAAAAAAAAGTTTTTTTAGTTACATTTTCATTCCTTTTTACATTTGTAATGTAAATAAAATTAAAAATATATCTTTAGATTAAATAATTAGTATACAAACAGAACCTACAATTATACATCAGTCATTTTGCTTAACATCTATAATAATATATTAATTGGACTGGCAAGATAACTAAGTACTTACAAATAATAATTATATTTTATAAATATTTTTAAAAACAAAGCTCTAAAGTGATTGCATGACTCAAGTATGAAAATTTAAAAAAATAAAATTATGAAATAATTTAAGCAATTGGATAATATTTTCATAATATTATTTTTAATGTATCAATGAAATTTGTTTATATTTTATTTTTTGAAATTTATGTATTCAATGAAAATAATTTAAAGTCTAAATAAATCTGTCATCTTTTGTTTAAATCTAACCATGTGAATCAAGTGAGTGATAATAATAAAATACTTAAATAGGTATCAGTGCACTATTTATTTTCTCGGGCTGACCCACATGCAAAATAGTAAATATACATTCAGCAGAACTAATCTTATGTTGTTATGTTGTATATTAAAGAATTGACCATTTTTATTTAGAGTGAATTGATCTATTATTAAACTTTAATTAAGAACATTATATGTGTTTTCATGATAAATCAATCTCATAATTATATAATATTATAAGCTCATTTGTTGCAGAAAATTTAAAATATTGTGAAAAAAACAATGTATAAACACAGATAATGTTCATACATTTATATTTTATAATATGTTAATTCACTCAAATATTAACGCTAAAAACAAAAAATTGGATTTACTGAGCTTAAAATTGGTATATTGTGTTTACTAGAGATAAAAAAAAAAAAATAGTGTGTTAACATCCTTTTAAATATAAATTGATATTGATTTTTATGTAAAGCTTTTAATATTATATTTTATTAATTAATTCTTAATAATACGTAATTAAATTAATCTATAATTGCACTCAATCCAGCCTCGTATGAAAATATATTTTCACATTTTTTTATTTACAGTTTTTAAATACATAATAATATAATTATATTATATTATAATAAATAATAATAATACATTTACTATACTACATTAGTTTCATTTTGAACACATATTTTTATTTTTATTTTTATGGTTAAAATGTTAAGGATGTACAAATTTAGTCATGTGATACTTTTATTCAAGTGTTTTGCTACTTAATTAAGGTATTAATATTAATTAATTTTGTTTTTCTCCCCAATCTTTAGTTTTTTTTAAAAATCAATTATTTTATTATAGTTACTAAGTTAGTTATGAGTATTTAAAGATTTTAAGAGAGAGTATTATATTTATTATTATATTCAGTAAGTATATAAGATGTAACAAGACTATTTGACAAACTCCCATTGCTAATGTTACTATATTTGTTAAATGGTCTTGTTACACTCTGTATATTATAACTTTATAGAATATTTCTGTCTATATTAATATTTACTATGTTGATGTTTAAAAGAAAAATATCTCTATAAACTCTATCAAATAGTGTATTTTCAAAAAGTTATTCTTAGAAATTTAATAAAGTTATATTTAACTGATAGTAGGTAATATAAATATTGATTTTTGATAAATTACAACCTAAATATAAACTAAGTGTTTTAAACATAGTGTTCTATGAATTTTCCAAATAAATCTAATTTTCGGTATTTATATTAACTTATTAAAAATAGATAAGAAACTGTTATATCTTTGGATAAATTATAATTATTGATTACCAATCACAGTAATTACGGTCTGTACGTGTTTTAAAAAATTTGAAATCTGTGTCTATGCTTTCTGCCCCAGACTCATCTGTATCTAGACTAGTAGCCACCACTTTGTTGAGAGATTCGTTAGATTCAGTACTAAGATACCCGGAGTCTTCATATCTGTTATGATCAATTGGCGAAGTTTTGACTGTTTGTTTGTCAGAAGCACCAGCCATGATATCGTGGGTTCGCCGGTTAAATTTTGAGCTAGTGCAATCGGATTGCATGACTCCGGGTTTGCTAGTACTTCTGACACAAACGTTTTTTGGAGGCTTTTGTACAGATAAAGGCGATGGACACCTTTGCCTTCGGCAGTGTTTTGGATCTGGTTTTAAGTATTTGGCTTCGAGTTGGCTCATATTTCTTCTCTTTTGCACATCAGCCATAACATTCTTGGCTTCGTATATCTCTAATAAGCTACCAAATCCATTATTGTTTATGATTTTGGGACTATTGAATTGCTCTAATGAGTCTGAAGAGTATACTGTTTTCAAATTTGGTTTTATTTTCGTACAATTTCTATCTAACGTATCTGGTTCAAAACTGTCCGAATCCTCTACCGGATGATTGTCTGGGCAGTCTTCAACTTCAATGGTTATTTGTCCTGGACTCTTTTTTTTAATATTTTTATCAAGTGAATTATTAGGTGACATGCTAGTGTTAAAATTATCGTTTACATATACTTCGCTAACTAAACTATAACGTTCGGATGACCTATTTAGTATATCGGGTAAGATTTCTTTTTTGGGTTTTTCTCGTATACAGTCCGGGCCAGATATATGTTCATAATAGCTTTCTCTTTTCGTGATAGTATCATAAGTATACGTGGTTCTGATTGTAAGTTCTTCTTCCATTGGTAATGCAGAATTACTTAAAACTGGACTCAGGTCTGCTCTAACAAATCCATACTCGGATGGTGTATGGTATCCACATTTCCGCTTGTAATTCATTGATCTTTCCAAACTATCGCACTCTATGTTAGTACCCTCTTCCTCGTCATCGTCGTCATCCATGTCTTCTTCTTCGTCTATTAATACTTTTTCTTTTTCTTTTTCTTCTACTTCGTCAATTTTTGATTTTATTTCGTTTTCCTCAAGTATCAAGTCAATTCCATCCTTTTCGTCATCTTTTGCTTTGAACTCAGTGGGAATACAAGGAGCTTGATTTTTCTTTGGCTTGGTAACTTCTATAGGTACATTCATCAACCATTTTTGTATTGTATCTGATTTAATTTTAAATTGAGTTTTGCATTTATTGCAAGAACTTAATGGTTCATTTGTGTCTTCATTTACATCTTCTAGAATCATAACGAGATTTGGTATGAATTTTTTCATTGTTATTTTTCTTTTTGCTTCGTGTATCACTTCACGAATTTTTTCTAAAAATTCTAATGCTGCTGGTGGAGGAGCCTAAAAAATATTTTTTATTTCTAAAATTATTATACTATTTATATTTTATTTTATTTATTAAATTAAATAAATAAAATTATTATTACCATTAATAATTCAAGTTCAAAATAATCAGGATTGAAGTAAAGTTTTTTTCTTGGATTAGCACACACTATTGATCTGATATTATCTGGTCGATCTTCCTTGTTATCTAGTGTTTCTACTATTGAAATGTCCTCTTCTGGATGTTTTTCTATAGAATTTGAATCTGAATAATACATCGAATGACCAATACATGAGTTAAACGACTGAATAGGGTGTACAATAGCTGTTGTTAAATTTCTCTGTAATAAATATACAAATTATAGACATAAATTAGGTACTTTATTAATTATTTTTAAATTTATTTAGAAAAATTATTTTTAATTCCCATTGCTTTACTTACATTAATATTATTATTCTCTATCATATCCATAGAAGGTTCTCCTTGTGTACTTATACTATAATTTCTGTCTTCATCTGACTCAAAGGCCTCGTTATCGTTGTAACTGTGTTGTAACAGAGGGTTGTTTTTAACTATACCCTCTTCAGTAATACCATTTGACATTAATGGATTTTTAAACGCCTCTATATCTCCATTTCGTCCCTTAGGTCGTCCTTTACGGACATGCAAGTACAACAAAATAGACGCTACGTACATTAGTCCTAATAGAATAGAACAAATTGCCACAGCTATTAGTTCGCTTATTGTTAATCCTGAACTAGAAGCATTATCCGACGATCGATTGTCAGTTGAAAATAAAACTTCTTTCACACCTGTTGCAGAAAAACATACTGTTTATTAAAATACAAATTTGTTGCATACTTTTATTATATTTTTTTTATTACTTGGAGTTCCTGCTATTCTAAACGAAAGACAAGGTGTTATGGCTTGATGAAAAGTGTTATCATAATCTTGTGATAATGTCTCTTTACAAATCATTTCGATCAATACTAACCTCCCTTCAATATTAGTCCTCGATTGTAAATCACCCAACCACTATAAAATATATTCAAATATAAATAATTGTAATACATTTTACATATATATTGAAGTAGTAAGAAGGTATATTAATCTAATAATATTTGTATTTTTACAAAATAATTTTACATTAAAACGATGAAAAATGTAGAATACGTTTTTACTCCTAGAATATTTGATATCTTAATATCTAATTTAAAAATTAATATTTTAATCATTTTAATAATATCTATGTTGGTTTTTTATCACTTGATATTTTCGATATTTTTTTTTAATTTATACAGCTTTACTCGTTAAAAAAGGTACAAAAATAGAAAATAAAACAGTTCGGTAAATAATAATATTGTTTATAAAAATATTTGAATAATTTTCTCATTAACACAACGGGATACAATTAAGGATTTGTTTGTAAAATGTTCTTTGATAAATATTATTGTTATGACTTGCAATTGCATTAAATAAAACTTCAACAATGTTAGTTCTTAAAGATCTAATAATAAATCATAAAATATAATACAATATTTATTTTATTTAAAACCAGAAATTATTTTTCTATTTTTAAATTTTGAACTATTAAGTAAGTTGAACACCATTGATCAATTGGTCGTACATTCTTACACTCGTATATACATGAATGTTTATTGTTGCTTTCCTACCAATTAATAAAAGAAGAAAATCAGGTATATTCTACTAGATTTAATCTATTTACATAATAATCGTGTATCATTGTATGTATTCTAAACCTGTATTGCCGTAGTTTTAAATAAATAAATACAGCGATTTATCTTACTCTCGTGATTATTTGGTGTATATTTAATTATAACACTATAATAAGTTACATTATTTAATTGTTGAAATGAAATTTTAAACAATACAGTTTTTTTGATTTAATTTATTTATATAGGAATAATTACTAAAAAAAATTATTTATCTTTATTAAATATGTTATAGCTTATACACATGTATAAAATAAAGTTCGATAATAGAAGTAAATACTTATGAACTTACCAATAACATGATGTGTCCATTTTCGCGGTGTATTTGGAAAGGAATTTCAAAGTCTGATTGATTTTTAAAATTTATCCAACCGCTTCGTGTTAGATATGTAGCTTTTGAAATAGCACAAATAGGATACTGCATACCTGTAAAAAAATACGATATTTTAATTGTATATATGATTAAATACATTATTGATTTGTCTAATAATATTCTCCTGTTTAATATTTATTAATACCTATTATAGTTGTTAAAACTTAATTAGTCATTAGTCGAAGACGCCTTATTTGTATTTAAAAAAAAGATGGATTAGAATGAAAACATTTGACAACTTAATATACGTATATTTTATAAATCGTATCCAAAAACCATATACTTGGATTTAAATGATTTAATGCACATTTATTTTATCATCTAAATCTTAAAAAAAAAGTTGAAGAATGGTGTAATAGTAAAATATATTAGTATATTTTATATTACATATTACTTAGTGGCCTGGAGAGCTTAAATGGCAATATAATTGATTTGTTTATCTAAACCTTATCAAATGAAGAAAAAAAATGGAAATCGCGATAAAAATTATTGTGAGTAAAATAGACGACGTATTGGCACCTGTGACGTGTTCCACAAACACACAAATGGCAATAATTTGATTAGTGAATGATTTTAGTTGCTCCCAGCTAAAGAAATAAATTAGTTTAACTTCTAAGTTGTTTTGTTTTCAATGGTGGTAAGAACTAGTACTGGTCGTGAGCTACAAATTAAAGTTGGTTTTAGTAATAATCCATTTAAAACTAAAACAATACACAATATATATCTTTAGATTTGTCTGTATAGACGTATAGAAAATATTAAATAGCCGTTGATGGTTGTATTTAAATTTTAAGTATAGTAGATATTAAGTGAAATGTATGCCACGAGGCTATGTAAAATACTAACACGTAGATACATGTGCAGAAATTAACTCGGTAATTTGAATCCTGATGATTAAGTTCAGTTATAACTTATAACGTTTTTAAAGTAAATATATAACTATAGAAAACGAGTATATTTATAACTATCTATACTATATTATACCCTTAGGATTGACACGTGTATTCCATACGCATAACAAGCGTATATTTATAAATGTCATGATTATGTTTTTAACTGATAAATATTTAATATTTGGATTTTCCTTTTCAATTAAATATTATAATATGTATTGTTATTAACACAATTGCGAATACAATTTTTTCATTTTAATATCTTGGATAGCTGGATAGGTAAGATATATGCAGTCATACAGACGTATATATATACACTATACAACAGTACGCCAGTACATAATATTATATTATGAATTTAACGTGTTTGTTTATTAATTTAAAATAATAAAATGGTGTAAAATTTAACTCCAAAACATGTCACCTGAACAATTTTTTTTATACATAGATACATATCGAATGTCAAAAAGATATAGTTGCATAATATTATATAAACTCAAATATTAAAAGCAATAAAATATTTAACGTCGATTTAAAATAACTATAATTCAAAAACCGATATCGAATCTGTATATTATACTAATATAATAATAAGAGTACCTATAACATATTAAATATGTATGATAAATTCACGCTCGGCAGTTATTTACATTTAGCTATACGTTAGTTATAAAATTAGAGTGAATTGAACTAATATCAAACCTAAAATTAATAAAATTTTCTGTGTTTTGTTTGAAGAATATTTTAAACTTAAATCGAGTTATAAGAGTGTGATGAAATATTAAAATTTAATTTTTAATTTTCATAATTCGTTTAAAAAGATTGTCCGAAAATTCACCTTCAACTAATCACAGAGAATAATTATGTTGTCTTTGGTTTGATAACTGATTAATGACTTTAATAATAAAATAAACGTTAACTACTGGGTGAACATTTTATTTTTCTTGTAAAAATGTTGGAGAAAAAAACGGGCGAGATGTTCTTCAAATATTAACTAGTTTATTGTAGTGTCTAGTGTTGACTATTAACACTGCACATTCTGTAAGTATGAGTCAATGGCTTAATAAAAAATCTATGCCTAAATAATTATATCAGATCAAAAATTAGTATAATTAGTCGAAATAATGCTATGCAATTATTATACCACGTATTTAATGTTATCATCAATTCTATATTCCTAATACATAAACTTGGTACCTATATGTTTAGTTAGTTGGATATATATATTTAATGTGTTTATGGGGAATTTGTTGTAAAACTAAACAAGTAAAACTCGTATTTTTATGTGTTTTATGCGTCTATTTTGAAACGACAATTAATATTATATTATCCAAAATAAAATACGTACCAGCAATTTTAATTTCAGCACTAGGGTATACGATTTGTCCTTGGAGTGGTAGAAATACGTAAGGTATCTTTTGTACCGTTGTGCCAGACACGAATGAAGCTAACGAACATTCTGTGAACAGTTAAACAATAAACAGTACATTTAAAACAAAAATCTTAAAGACAGTTTTAGTGTATTTATGTATTAATAATAAACTCGATTGTTATTTACGAACCCTACTAACTGCCAACTAGAATTTCCTTTAATAAAAAATACATATAATTTACGATTTTATCGTCAACTGGTAATGACGATATACAAGTTGTGCGTTTAATAATTTAATAATAAAAATATTTATTCAAATGATAACGTGTAATTTTTTTTTTCAATACATTTTTCTTCAACTATATTGCCCATTGGTTATTTAATTGCAATTTTAAGATACAGAAAATTTGTATATTAATGGAATCTCGAAGAGTTATGACATGTGCGTGTTTTTTCCTATATATAGTTTAGGTCGAACTAAAAATTCTGATTAACGGGTCATCAGCCTCCGTATAATAATAAACAAGCCAATAAAATAGGTAGGATTACAGGCAATGCATAAATGTATTTTTACGACCCAAATTAAATGTATTTTCTACAGTTAGTCGTTCACAATCGGCGGCTTTATATAGATGTATATTATAGTATATATATTATGTCGTTTATTAACATTATTTCTTTAAAAATCACTGCGTTGAAGTCGTAAGAAAACAAAAATTAATAGCTTTATTATCAAATAAGACTGTATAGTTGACTTATAGTATATTTTCAAAAGTAACTGTCGTGTGACTTCGTTTGAAGGTGACATATTTTCCATATTCTTGAAAACTCTTAATTTTGTTATTTTTTTTATAATTGTTGTTGTCAACATGTACAATTTGAGAAAATAGCGATAGAAAACCTTGGGCCTATAAAAATATACCGATTTTATTTTCTGTTTAAAGTCAAATAACTTTTTTTTTTAAATAATATTTTTGTATTGATAATTCGTTTTGATATGAATTATGAATGATGTGTACATTATTGTAAAAATGTTGATCAGGATTGATTTGATGGTAAACTATAGTGAAATTTTCTTTCTTTAAACATCTTCAAAGTTATAATTTATATCTCTTGAGTACTATCTTGATAATCACATTTCCAATAATAGCATATTATCAATTTTATTTGATACAATAATTGTGTATCTTTTGAAAAACACATCATATTAAGACTAAGACCATAATAAAACGTTATGTCTTACACTAAAATAGTTACATCATTTAATAAAGTAAACGTGTGGTTCGCTATTAGTTTAAAAAAAATATTAAACAACGTAAGCGAAGAATAATCTAATTAAATGAAAAAAATCTCAAGCTATATAATAGTAATAGGTTATCATGCTACTGGGATTCATGATATCAAAAATGTATTCATGTGTCCAAGTTGACAAGCTAACAATCGAAACTATAATTTAAAAACCAACAAAATAAATCCAAAAGAAATATCGCTCTAACTGGGAAAATATTCAAAATAAATTCTAGATAAATTAAAAATGAGGGCTTGTTGTTTGGAATGCGTGACGAAGTTTATTATATACACCGTATAATTGTTAGTAATATACATTTAAATTATGGGTCAATATATTATTATCTGATTTGGTTACGGTTTCAGTTTTTATATGCTAAATGTATATCACAAATTTAGATTTTAATACAAATACAATTTTTCGATTTTAATATGGGAACAATTTAGGTGCATACTAAGTATAAGTTATATTTTAACTATTAATTAAACTTATATAAATTACAATTATAATTACTTTTGAAACTATGACATTTTTAATGCCGTTAAATTGTAAGTAGATAAAATAATATTCGAGATTTAAAAGAAAACAAAAGACTTAAGTAGTCAAACATTAAAATAATATTACAAAATATAAGATCCAATGGTTATTTGAAATTATCGCATTCGTAATTTATATATTCGCATAGTGTATGCAATTATATGATCTAACTTAATTACTATTACATATATGTATCATGTATTTATAATAATATATTATAATTTATAATACAAATACAATATTCAAACTTCAGGACATAAAATTAATACTAAAATTTTCAAATTGTGATATTCTCTCATAATTTGGCATATTTTCCATGTGTTTCAATTATTTTTTTTTTTAAATTTGCGTGAAAATTTTCGAAATCATGTATGCCTAATTATCAAAAAATGAATAGCTCAGTTTAAATACAAACAATTTTTTTTTTAATATCAACGATATGATTACAAATCAATAATTGATCCACATCAGATTCATCGAATTCGTGTTACTAGGTTAGCGCTGTTATATTTTAAAATATTTTACGTCTTCCGTATACATATTGTTTCTTGTCGGATACTCGGATTTCTCTCTATACGCATGTAACACGGCTGATTTAATTTTTCACGGTTTATTTGCCCACTGCCAGATAAAATGTTACTTTATTATTATTATTATTTTATTTTTTGTTATTATGTTCGTATACGAGACTAATACTTGGCGGTAATGTTCAATAAGGTCCACCGTCGCCCGTCGCTATACAATAATTGTATTATTGTACACGCGTGAAATAAAATGTCGCACGTTTATAGTATAGACATAGTTTACACTATATATATATTTATATATAGTTATGTCTTTATGATTAATAAGTATTCATCGACAGTTTTTAGAGTAGAATGGGAAAAAATTTATAAAAATAAATGTATATATTTGTAGTGAAGATTCTTAGAAAATATTTTTTGCGGTAAAGTAAGAAAACGCGTATGTTTAAGATAAATTCCCATTAATGCGTATTAGTATTGAGGTATGATTATGTCAATTAAAATGTACTTATCATTAACATAGACTCATGGTATTTTTATATATAATTTAAGTTTAAAAATATTGATTAGTAAAAATGTTATTGATAATGTAGTGTGTATGGAGGGACGTGTCATGTTTATGTTCATTACTAAAATAAGAAATTCAAATCCAACCCAATAGGACGCTACAGCAGTCATAAATGCTCTCACCTTGCAGGTCATCGACGCATATCCGCAAATCGTCCCTGAACACGGGCACGGGTTGTATGCACTGACACCTGCAGTTGCCGTTGTGCAACGGTTCCGCGGACGATTGTTTGTAGCCTCTGCTGCCGACCGATGACGGGTAATCGCGTTCTACCGATACGATGCCGTCGACCAGCGACGCCGTACCGCTGCTCACTCCAACACAAGTTTCCATCGAACATTTCACGTCTGTGGAAAATAATTGATTAACAAATGTTTTAAAACTGTTAAGTTTTGTTATTGAAGGGATTGAGGGTGAAGTTAAAAACATGGGAGTAATATAATGGATGAGATATTAGTCAACAAATATCATTTAAAATGCGTTTTTAAATCAATTTACTACATCATTTGAAAGTTTGGAAATCTTTACTACTCGTATTAGAATTTCAAAAATGTTATAAAATTTATGAATTAATATAAATTAATATAATATTTTAGGTTATTATTACCTATTTATCGAATATTTTAATTGAAAAATAATATTGTTGGGGAAATGTTCACTTTGAATATTATAATATAATATATTATATACGTAGTTTTATTACTACATGTTTAAATGACTCTCCAAAAAGTTTCTTTTCAAATTACATCTGCAATGATGGAATGGTTTTTTTTATAAATTATTCCCCCGTATGTATTTATTTGTATCTCATATATCTAGGATCGTAACTGTGTTACCGTTACATAAAATGGATAAGATATAAATTTAGAAAACACGAATTTCATGAAAATCATGTTTAGGTTTTAGAAAAATATAAATTCAAATGTTTTGTTACAAAGTACAAATTCTTCAATTAATGCCAAGATTTTAGATCCTGCTATTAATATTTGTATTAAGTTAATTAATGACTGCCGATTAAATATATTCGTTTTGATGTAATTGATACCTATACACTTGTACAATAATAATAATAATAGTGATTACAGACTATCGTTACATAGTATATTTTTGTTTAATAAATATTAATTATAATGTACGTATAATATAAATGCAATTTATTCTGTGGTATGACCTTGTACCAATAAATTATGTTTATAGCTAGTACAGTGTAAAATTAGAATCTAATTAAGATTTCGAGTTATGGGAGATCAGTTTAATAATTATAATTAATTTTTGTATTTAATCAAGTCGGGATTTTTAGTTCATATAAATATGCTCCGAGCTTCAGAAAATATAACATTTTCATCTGTTAAAAATTGGATGAAGTGGGTTTTTTTTTTAATTTCTCAAACTTTTAAATGTTGGAAAAAACACTATAATTTACATCTCGAGAACACGTAATATTAATAGCTATTGCTTCCTAATACAGTTGTATAATATAATTATATTTTATTTTTATTTACATATCCATTTATAAAGAATGCCCGCTTTTTTATTCTTGTTTTTTTCTCTGTGGCGAACATACTATTATTTCTTTAGTGTTATTAGAACTGAAAATCCTTACTAAGCTTATTCAAATTTTACAGGTATGTAGTTAAAAATAATATAAATATTGTTAGTTTTCAGACTATATACGTCTTAATTTTTACTCATCTATAATAACTATTGTCTATTGATAATACTTATATTTATGATTTATGATTTTTGACATGAGTCTATATTATTGTTTGCGGATTACTGTCATTCTTTATTGAGATTTATCTGTTTTAATAATTTGCCGATACCGTCGCGTGCCATTCGCTGTCTATACAATATTATGTTAATAACAATAATTATTAACAACAGTTTAAGCCTTCAGGTATGTTGTAAAACTTAATGTTATGACTAACATGGGTTCAGATAATTTATTATGCTATCGGTACAAAAAATACAACATGACGGTATATCAAAGTAAACAATTTGACAAATAATTAGTTTGAAAAAAAACCTATGTAAGTAGTTGATAACATTATTGTCTATTGTTAATAATTAATAAATATTGATATTATATCATTTTTATTAACTTAATATTTTTTAAATTTTCTATATTATTAATATTACGTTTTGTATTATTAAATATAGTTTTGAATTGGCTTTTTTGAAGTGTTAAAGCAATTTACTCTAGGTTTTTTTTTTAGCTATTGGTTCATATTAAGATAATATACGCAACATTATATTTTTAGCCGAATATATATAGGCATGTAACTTGCGTAGAATTACTTAGAAAAAAGTATTCTAATATTATTTAAAAACTCTTTAAACTGAATCATTGACATTTTTTTTTATTTAAACGTTTATTATAATGTACTCGCATTATAGTGTTATTAAATGTAGTATTTACTATTTAGTCAAGTTTTTAAAATATTTATTAGTATCATATATATATTGTATAATCGTGTACAAAAATATTTTTACTAAATCAAATCAACCGATTAATATTAGCTATTGAGTATTGGGAATAATTTAGTAAAAACTAATAATAATTATTATAAATCTACTGTAAATTTATTAATATGTTAATATTATACATATACATTATACAGTATACACGCTAAACACGCATAGATACTCTAATATATTTAATATAATAATATTTTCTGAACAAGTGTCACTGTCATGAATTCATGATTTATTGTGAGCTAACCGCTGTGAGGCTGCAGATATGTTAGTCGTCTATATATATTTAAATAGTTTCGCAAAAATGCATTTACATTATACATACGCATATCTATTATAATATATACGATTAATACACGAAGATGTTGCACTTTGACAAACACCACAATATAACATACCTATGCTTAGTTTTTTTTTGTAATCGGCGTGTCGGCATGTCGTCGCCTGTGCACAACGGGCTGTGGGTTTTTCAACCGATTATTATTGTGTCAAGTTCGTGTGTTCTGCGATCGCAACACGCCTCGATATTATTTTACGACTGTAATTTTATAATACGTTTTATAAGTTGTTCTAACCGTTGTCGTTTGTATACACACACACACACACATATATATATATATATTTTGCTCATTTTTGAATAACGATTTACGACCCATTCCCCCGTTATATTATTTTTATTATTATGATTCAATTCCGCGGCCAAGGTGGTAGATATTAACGTATACACGCTGGCAAAGAGCCGATCCGCCGTGCAGTTCGTCACAGTTGACACGTCATAACGCAAATAACAGACCAAATTTTATAATCCATTTGTAAGCAACTAATATAAAACCACATATTATAATATGCATATATTACATTATTACTTTTATGTCATTAACTCTTGTTTTTCGATCAGAATTTTCAACTAAATTGTATTAAATTTCCTAAAACACTTAATAAGTTGACAAAAAGATTTTAAATATTTACATAAATTATTCTTATATAAATCGGCTACTTAATAAAATTGTTAATTATTTGGAATTCAAGTTAAAAACTTAGTGAATGTTGTTTTTTTAAATACATTTATTTTAAGCAAAGTTTATGAATATAAAATACACATAATTTTGAACTTATAAGATTTGCGTTATTTACTGATATTTTTTCGACAGTTCTTTATTTCATTAGGTCGTGATTACCACATAGTTAACAATTACCATACTCTACATTGACAATTGTATATTATTTTATATACTTAGTTGTATAGTCTATAAACATAGTTAAATGTATACACCCTTCTCACAAATTTGATTGTAATAATTTTATTTTATCGACCTATATAAGGCGTATTGAAGGAATGGCTTGATCATAATTAGGTTAGCTGCCATTGCTGACCCTCTATATAAAGAGCAATACTAAGAAATTAAAAATTACGAGAGTTATTTGCGAGCTAACGGATTTATTTTTATTATTTCAACTAGGTGTAAAATAGATGTGTATCGTGCATATAATATAGTAATTAAATGTTTTATCATTTATTTAGTATACATTTTTATTGCCTATAAAAAACTGTATATTATTTGATTCTGATATACTATATTTATTTATTAGCAAAATACAGCTAGAATACTAGCTATTACATATTATTATGTGTGTTCCGGTACTGTTTCATAGCTGTATATATATTTATTTATATTTACTTATAATATTTAATGGTTATTGGTTAAATTTATTATTTAAACACCCCTCAATAGTCGAAAGACCAACAACATCAAAAGATTTCACATTTGAATTTATATTATCCTTGTCATGCGTTTGATGTTATAAAAACGCGTTTATACACAACACATCAGTTTAAATATTACGGAAGTGATATTTTCTATCCTAACGTTTAAAACCTTACCGTAAAAAATAACATTTTCGACGACAAGTCATGAAAATATCTTATTACTAATATTCATTTAAAATCAAAATCAGTTTATCACCGATACTTTTTTATTATTTACCAAAAAAGTAGCTGTCATGTTGTATTTTAATAATTACATGTGTAAATTATGTACGTAGTATGCGCAATAATGACGTGATATTTGCGATGCGACGACGTTATATTTATTTATGATTTATTTACACCCGCAAGCGGGGTAAAGTACAGCAGTTTAATAACAATATTATTACGCAATAATTTTATGATAAAAGATATACAGATATAACACAATTAATTAAATACATATGATTTTAATTTAGACACAGTATCATAATTAAAGTCGAAATTGATAAGTTCATTACATGCCTTAGGCAATCGGCATATTGGATTAATTACATAATTTCTAATACTTAAAGGGATATATAGGAACTTAATATTAGATTTCTAGGTTAAAAGCAACGACTTTAATACCGATTTGTGATAAAAAAAACTCAGGACAATCTATCATACTATTTAATAGCTTATAGGTATTATAAACACTTATACTTATCATTATACTTCCGCCGAATACCTAAAGACCAATACGATTCGCAATATCAGGCGAAGACATATTTGAAAAACCCATTTTATGTTCAAACATATGTATGAATATTATGAACCGTCTTTGGAGCTTATCAAGCTTTTCAATCTAAATTGATTGAGACGTGTTCGTTAAGTTACACACCACAGCCCCAAAGTCCAAGACAATTCTGTCTGATATTAGTAGATATATTGGAATAAAAATATACAATATACCAGTACCTTCCTAACTGAAATAAACTGTACCTGTTCTGTGTAATGTGTATTAAAATAATATAATTATGTTTTACATTTACAATAATATATGTATACTATCTGAATAACCTGGCTTCGTTTTAGTGTTAAATAATCGATTTGTATATAAATTAGTTTTTATTATAATTAAACTTAATTTATGATATTCATAACTAAAAGGACAAATAAAATTAAATTGTAAATAATAATAGTGATTTACTCGTAGGAGTATTTGGAATAACTGTGAAAAAAAAATCGTATAATTGATTCAAGTCCAATAAAAACCCGTTATCTTTAAATACAACCCCCTCACCGCCACCAAAAAAAAAAAAAAAAATTAAATAGAGTCGTCACAAAATTGGAACATGAAAAGGGCTTGTTTTTCTTTTATATATAAGGATATATAAATATATAATTTGCTATGAATACTCAAGTACGATTCAAGTGAGTCGTCTAGAATACTAGATCGAGGGTCTTCAACCAGTAGATAACCTGTATTAAATTTAAAAAAAAATATATGAACCTTGCAGATCTAAACTTGGAGACTCTTCCCCTGCTCTTGGTTGTATCACTGTGTAACTATGTAGCCTAATATACACTTTTGCACACTGTATCCAAATCCCTTTTATAGAATTACGACTATACTACACCTCCGTAATCAATACATAAATAATAGTATTAATCAGTGATAATTTTTGTTATTGTTTGTTTATTACGCAGTTGTTTACCTGACACGTCGAACACGTCGCCGCGATGATGCCGTGTGATAGAAACGGTGGCGGAAACGGCATACAACAGGAGCGCGAGCAAGAACGCCGTCGTTAATGCCGGCAAAGGCTGTGAACGAGACGTCATCACACCTCGTGTCGTTGATGTCCGCGCACGCTGCCCTGCAGCACGCGTGACGACGGCGATGATGAATTTCGCCGTCCGTTCTTCAGCCGACACCGTCGCCGCACTCGTCCTCCATCCGATCACCAATGTCCGCTGCTGATTTTTCTTCTATACATCGTCGGGAAACACGCACCAAAACAAAAACGAAAAACAATCAATTTAATATCGTTCGTACTCTACATTGTATTATCGAATTTTGTAATCCAAATAAATTATAATATATAATTATTGTGAGCATTTAAAAAAAAACTTACGTTTTAATGCATAATAATTATATTTCTATACATACAATATAAATGCATTGGTTTATCGAATAATTTTAGTTCATAATATATAACCCCACATCATCCATGTACGGATTAAACAGGCTGATTCCCTAAGCATGCTCGCCCCAATTTTCATTTAATAATATTATATATTTTGTTAAGTTTTGATTTTTGTAATATTGAAATATATTTAAAGACCATATATATTTTCAAGTTCTTTAGGTTTTTTCGTACTGCTTAAGCAATGCTCTATGACAATACTTTTGTTTTTTAAACGAGAACCGCCCTTTTTAATTTAAATAATTTATAATTTATTTCAAAAAATGTTGATATTACTAGATATAATGTTTAATTTTTATACAGGATCATTTTTATAAATTATAAATATTTAAAGAGATCAATATTAATTGCTAAAAATTTTAAATTGACATATATTTACATCATAATTATAAAAACGTTATGTATAACTATTATTCATAATATTATTCCTTTAAACTTCAAGATTTAAAAATATGTTTTTATAAAATAGAGTCTTAATTCATGGTTTTATACTTGCTATAATAGTAATGAGTCATTAGTACTAATTGTTTGTATAGATTTAAAAAGATAATTAGGATATTTAGAATAATAGAATAGATAATTCGGAAATGTTTTCTTTGCAATACTTACAAGTTTAGTTAAAATATTGTTTACTTTAAGAAGATTTCAGTTTGAAGAATTTATCAACTTCATAGTAGATTTCTATCGAAGTTTTATAGTTCTTGTTTCTATCACAGCTATGCAATTTGTGGTTCAATTAACTTTTTTACTCGGCACGTGTAAAACATTAAACAATTTAATCTATAATGAACACAATTTAATACAATTAACGGGAAACTATAAGGAACATTGCTTCGTTATACGCAATCAATTTAACGGGAAAAATAAACTTCTTAGTAAATTGTGTTTTTAATTGAAAAATTCTTATTTACTTATAAAAAGACGCGTCATTATATGGTTCAGAATGTTACATAAGAAATATAACAGTCTTATTATTTCAAAGGTATTATTATTAATTTTTTTTATGACGACCAATTTATTAGTCTTGACAATTATGATTCTTTTTAAAATAGTTTATTACAAATCCGTGTTATAAGTCTATAATATAAAATTGTATCACATCTGTTGGTTATATTTTTTCTTTAAATTTTGTCGAGAACTAGTGAACCTGAATATTTAAATGCAAAAATATTTTTAATTATATTTACCTGCCAAAACGTATTAATTGTTATACGATCCGGTGGTAAACTTTAATAATATACTTTCACATTAATTATAGAATAATAAATTTTACTTAAATATTCTGTAGTATATTCAGTGTTCGCAGTTATTTTAATATATTTTATATACTTAATTAAATAATATGTTGTTATCCCTAAGACTAATAAATTTCATTTTGAGTGCTATACGACTACGGATATCAATAATTATAATAACAAACGGAATTTAATCGTTTTTTATTTCTATAGAATGATAATTTTCGACGGGCTGATATACATCAATAGTTATAAACAAAATATACGTGATAATACTGAATAAATTATTGTACGTAAATAGGTATACTGTTGAGGTTTTTATGTTGAGTATTGTAATCTCAATCAAGTCGTTATTCGTCTGCAGCCTGCAGTGCGTTATAGTAGGGCCAGTCCGTAAACATTTATAACGATATTACAATATATATTATTAAATATTATACACACGTTTTATCGGCGTATAGGTAGGTACTCTACACTATACCTGTACGCCTATCTATTTATACGAATACGAAGCTTATGAAAATATAAAATATTTAAGTGTTATATATAACACTATAACTCTATTATAATTTGTATATAATATATAATACGATGCCAACAGCCTGTTAACGTACGAGTACTGTGTGTGTATAGTACCTAGTTGATTGTATAATAATATAATTAGGCGCACGTCCTCAAAATGAAGTAGGATCGGTCACACACACACACACACACACACACACACACGTGTATATAATATATTATACACGTTTCTTGGGCCATATTTACATTATTTAAGTTCGTACGCTACCACGGCATGAAGTCAAACACGCCAAGTTTAATGTATTATAGACGCAGGCAATTTTCCTATAACGGTATACCTTTAGGGGGAGGGGTTATGATGGGTAGGTATATTTGCCCCCATAGAATATAATTTTAAACTATATTTAAATTGTATTATGTAAGATATTGAGATTAATTTTTATCTAGTGTTATTAATATAATGGTGTATTCTATTATAATTTATTTAATTAATTACTTAGATTTAAAAACCCTACTATGGCAAGTTTCGAAAGTAACTAAATGCTAATAATAGTGCTAATAATAGAGGCATTTCGGTGTTTTTATTTTAATCTATAATATTTGATTTGTTCATTTTCGCGTTTAATTAAAATCCAAATAATTTGCACTCATTTTTTTTTAATACACGCAATCATAATGTTGTAATTTAATCAATTCATTTACTATTAATATGCTATCTATTTTTATCTGTATACTATATAAAATTTAAACTGTAATTGGACTAGACTGCTAGAGAATGGACCAAATGAATGGACTTATGTAAATTTGTGGTACTACACATAAATATGAATATATAACAGTGAATGATATTATTAACAATTTCAAAAATGTGAAAAAGCGAAAATTAGATTTTAGTGATTTTGTTCAAATAGGTAACTTTAATTTATGTTTTGTTTTGCATTAATAAAGTGTTATTACTTGAAAATTACAACAAAAACATTTTGTGTTGCAATATCAAAAATAATGTAATCTTTTCAATTTAAATGTTTGTAGTGTAATAGGTGTATTTACTCATTACATTTTTTAATGCTTCATCATTCATAACGTTATAACATTTTAGTTATTATCGTAGAAACAATGAATATAATATTAATTATTGTGGGAGTGAAATTTTAGAAACGATTTAGGGGTGTAAATATTTAACCGCCTATCAATCTTCTTCTCTCGTCAATAAAAACGGTCCAGGCACACCGCGGTGATGATAATACCTCAAATGTATCAATGTATGTACATCTAAGATAATTCGATAATAGTTATTAATTTATTATATACAAATAACAGGTATCGTTACGACGACCGTATAGCGTGGAGTGTGTATAGGTAAAAGTCGTATATAATATTATTTTACTGTAAAATTAAGTTGGACGGAACGCTACGCATAATTTATTTATCATCAGCCCGTGAATATTTTTTTAACGTTAGACAGTTGTCCCGCGTGCTTGGGATCGATTGAAAAGAGCGTATATATATATATATATAGTATAATCGTGAATCATATTATTATAGTTCGTTATTATTGCTGCAATAGCCTATATGTGTATACTGTATATATACTATATTTATGTGGTACTATACAAATTATGATATAGCGCGCGTGAATAACAATTCGTCCGAGACGCTTGGCCAGCAGCTGCTGTTTACCTAAACTAATTATACGCGCGTACACGAAACATTATGTACTTAACGGAACAATAATTGTGGGTATGTGTATATTACTATATAATGCTGCGACGCCACCGAAAGAGTTCGTCCGAAAACGGACGGGTAGCCACTCATAGGTATAAATCGGTAGTATATATATATATATATAATAATATTGTACGCGAAGTTAATGGATCAGAACGCGTATTGCCGACGGGATGCTGCGCATCTCGTTGGGCATAATATAATGTACACGCGCGTTCGCACATAGGTAATACGTATACGTAACTAGGCAAGTATATAAGTCATTCAGAATATTATTAAAAAAAAGTCTTCGCGCACTGCTTGGCGTACATTTGCGCCATTTCTATTATACTCGTTCAGTTTAGACAGATCACAGGTATCCGTAAAATGACTAGTTTCCTATGATATGGGTAATTATAACGAATACGATACAAACGTATAATATTGATTTATGCATGAGCTCGGGAGAAAAAAACGCGTAATAGGTATAATAATATGCGTGTAATATAATATTGCAGGTAAGTCGCGTGCTCGTTTTCTCGCATAATATAATATATACGCGTATAATATATGGACGAGACTATCGGGTATTTAAATTTTTTTAATAGTGGTCTTGAAATTTTAACCGACTTATTGACAATCTAGACTGCATACGGACGTGCACCTACCAGACGGCTATTTCTTTAATAACGGCCGAGCCACGACGACTAATTATTCGTTTTCTATACATATAGATATATAATAATATTATTACTCATACGGAGTTTACGACTTTGTAGTTAGACGCGAGTTGCGAATGTGCCTCGCGGGCGAAAATATTTCTACTGGACGAAATATTAAATTGATATATTAATATATCATGGGTAAAACTTGGAATCACTCCGGTACGTACCTTTAACGATTTGTCTTAACTAAACAACAGTTAAATCCTTAGAACACCGTACATTATATACGTTATATATTAATGATGCGATTCCTTAAACTCGTATAATAGCGGCGTAGCAATAATACTTCATCTTCCATATCGCGCGTACACAATATATAATGAATATAATAACAATACATACTAAACATTTACCCATTATACCTACCTACCGCTTGTATATATTGATTAATTATATATATATATACATACGCGTATGAATATTGTATATAGTGCATATGTCTCGCTGTAGAAAATAATAATTGTCGTAATGCAGTTATTAAAAAAAAAAAATTCTCGGTGCATCAGTTTTCTGTATATGGTATCATACCGACGGACAAGGCAATTATATCAATGAAAAGATATACACGAATGATGTACAAAATGTACGACTTATATTCGCCGCTATACATTATATTATACCTATAGACATATACCTACGCGCGTTGTAAAATGATACTATTTTTTGAACTGTATATGTAGCTGTGATTCGCCACAGGTATGGAGACTGCAGAGTAAATTACACACGATGTTCAGATCGTGTGTAATTTACACGGTTATGTGCTTGTAATGCGTTATACGTTCAATTTGTATATGAATAAGTTATACATTAAATACGGCACTGTACTGTCTAATGTCTTTGATCGATTGATTTTTATGTACGATACGTACACCGATACGATATATATAATCAATACTATAGGTATATCATTGGTCTTCTCCGGGTAAATTAGAAATTATTCTGACGTTGTATACATAAAAGTAAAATTGTATAGAGTCACTGAAAACGATATGCTGATAAACGATCAAGTCGTAAGTATATGGGCTTAACAGGGTCAAAATAGAGAGACTTGATCACTGGAGTGTATTTTCTCGTTTAGTTGATTACCGGTTCTCTTAATAAAAAGAAGATAATGATACATTAATACAACACCTATAATATGCTTTGCATGTATCGTAACGAATATGTGTGAACAAAGGGAAAAGGAAAGAACAAAGACGAAGCTTATGTCACGACTGGTAGTAATTAAGGAAATCTATCTGAATCGTCTATAGAGTAGATAAAAATATAATAGGATTCTACTATTAATGACATAATATATCGAGTTTTTACAATCCGAAAGATTTGCCTCATTTGACAAGTCTATTTACATAATTTTGAAGAACTTTATTGTAATCATCGAGAGAGTAAATTTTAATAAAAAGTTATGAGCTATTCTTTGCGATAAATATGAATTGTAATTATCATCATTTATGATAATTATTTTATAATATAATTAAAGCTATGATTTATGGACACGTTGTGTCGTTTTAAAAATGGGAGACTTTAACGGTCGATAACAGTGAAGTTAAATATATGACTCTAGAATATCAGAATAATATGTATAGGAGTTGAGACTTTTCCAAAAGGCTGAAAGAATTAAAAGTTGACTATCAAAAGTAATTTTTTTCAGAACTTTACAAAGATATCAAAAAAATTGTTTAGTATATATTATTACCTATGAAGGCGAATAGTTTATAAAAAAATATTTATATGATATACTTAAATATTATTAATAATGTCGATTTAAAAGTGTGTAATATTTTTTTACATTGTTTATCATAATTGCAACTTTAAGACTATATGAAAATCTGTTAAAGCTTAAAGAAAAACCAAATTGAACTTAGCTTTGACTGGTTGTGACTGGAGCTGGTCTGAATAAGTATAATAATAGTACCTATAGATGGTTTGGTTTCTTCTAAATAATTAAAATAATATTATAATATAACTATAATAATGAGAAGAATTTATATATTAATATTTTATTACGACGATGTATAATAATTAACGTCGATCCGTCTTGGTTAGGTAAGTCGGTGATAACGCGCATGGTTCGCACACGAGAAACTATAATAATATAATATAATTGAACAGTATGTATTGCGTTTAAGCACCTAAAAATACGCTTATGACGTATATAATATCGTATACAAAATAATGCGCGTACTGTTATAATTAACAGGGCACCGCCAACGCCCACAGGCGTGCAGTGATAATTATAACAAATCTCGAAAATGTGCGAACTGCTGTCCGGTTCGCAGTCGGCGCGCCGTATAATTTTATTACTATTCGCGCACGCGAGAAATTAAATGCATAACATCTGAATACATTTATGTATATATGATACGTGTGTGTGAGAACACGCGTAACAGCACGGGCTATAGCTATAGTCCGCGCATTATGCGAATAGAAAAGATCGACAGCCAGTGCGCTGTTTAATCGGTTGGTCGGGCTCAGGTCCTATAGATGTATAATGTATAGTTGTAATACACTAATAGCAGCTATATAAAGTATTATTGTACGTTTCAGTTGTGCGGGTTGTATACATACAGGGTGATTCACCAAGCATGTTCACCCCCATCTCCACCTTAAAGTATAATAACACATTGATTAAAATTCTTGAATATTCTCTTACTATATTTTAAAAGAGTGCCGTGTGGCGATACAAAAGCCCGTTTTTCAAATAATAAACCATCCTCTTTTTTTACTGTAAACTGTTGTGGACGATTTTCTGAAAATGTCGACGTATAAAAAATGAAATTAAAAAGAATAGTTTTTAAACTATTTGATTTCGTGTACTGGGGAATGGGGATATATGTCCACGATAATGTGTTTGACTATTTAGAAATTATAGTATTTAATACATAATTAATCTATCAATATTTTTAATTTAAAAAAAAATGGTTTAAATATGATAAATACTAGATCCAATATTACCTACATCTATTTACCTATGTTTTAGTAATGTCGTTTTAAGGTAATTTTCTTTGATATAAACATTGTTATAACTGAAAAACTACTCATTGGAATTTTGAATTTAGTACATCAAAAATTTCCAAAAACTTGGACTTAATTGAAACCGAATAGTTTACAGTAGTAAATGATGAAGATTTCCATTTAAAAACAGAAGTTTGTTTCTCCGCAGAAGGCTCCTTAAGCAGTACGAGAAATTTCGAAAAATTAAAAATATGGTCTTACATTAAATTTGAAAATTCCAAAAATCAGTTTTTGAATAACTGTATTGTTGAAGAAAAAAAGGGTGATCATACTCGGTGAATCACTCTGTGTGTACGTGCGTGTATGTGTGTGTAACCGAACCGTTTTCGACGTACATATAGGTAATTTCGAATTCCGTATTGTCGGCATGACTGCTTCATTTTTATGATATTTCATTTTGTTTTGAAGCCTATCATATATATTATAGTGTATTAAAAAAAAAAAAAAAAAAACCATTACTAACGTACAAGCAATTATAATTTATAATATTGTTAAAAGAAAAAATACACACATAACATTAAGCTCGACGATGCACTCGCGGTATCTCACGGCCCACGGGTTTGACCAACGACGTGGTTACCGTCTGACTATACGTGAAATAATAATATAATGTAGGTATAACGACGCACGCGTATTGTACAGACCGTTTCGAGCTCCCGCGTCATCGACTGACCGGTGTTTTATTTTTTTTATTTAATTTACACGAGATATTATTATTGATACATACGAACGTATACGGATAATAATAGTAATAATAATAAATTATGCGAACAGTAACCCGACCCGTCTATGTATATAAATATAAAATAAAGGTATTATTATTGTATTATATTATTATGTAGTATACCTATGCATATGAGTATGTATTGTCCGGTGGTAAGTATTATGTAATGTACGTCGAACGACGTGCGTGGACATATCGTTGGTTTCAAAGTGCGTATTAATATTGTACACGATGATAGGTATAGTAATAATATTATAATGTAATAACATTAATAGCACAGATTTCGGACACATAGAAGGTATATTAAATTGTTATATTTATACAGAATGTCAATAGTCGCCGGTAATGTAGGTAAACATAACAATATGTTATTGGATTTTTAAAAGGTCTAAAGTAGTGCCCATCATGAAATATGCAAAATTGTCACCTATTCTGATAAAATAATATTCTACAGTAGATTACGCGCATGATGCAAAACGTATAAATAGTTATGGAAAAAAAATACCGTGTTTTGTTTTCACTGGACTATTTTTGATGCGGTGAACGAAACACGAGCGTGAGGATGTATCCTATAATCTTGCAGAAGTGTAATATTATGTTCTACCTACAACAGCACACGTTGTTTATACGATTTTAAAATTATGAAAAATATGTTAAAAATATTTCAAAAAACAAGTTTTCAAATACATATTATATTATATAGGTGGTAATCGCATGATCGTAATTCGTAAAAATAATGCACGCGTAACCGGTAAGCACAGAAACGCCAATATACACGAAACACGACATTTATGATAATTATTTTTATTTTTCAAAATTCAACAAGATTTTCTAGTTATAGACTTGCGTGCACTACAATTTTATAGCAATTTCTATAATATGCCGACTTTGTGAAATCGTTAAAACATTTATTTTTCTAGGCGTGTAAGAACATTTTTGTAGTCCGACTGAAACATGTTTTAAAAAACGCTTTAATAATGTTGTTTATTCGTCCTAGAAACTATTATTAAAATATTATATGACGGCAGCCGATAGGGACGTGTAAACGTGTTACATTTTTATTTTCGGCTAATCGAAAACCGACGTATATTTACATAATACATTATTTATTATTATAATTATTATTTTAAGTACCGTAATTCGCACCACACTGTGGTATAGAAAACAAGTTCGTAAATAGGCTTACTCAGTAGCATATCCAGACTTGTATTTATTTATTTTTTGTTTTTTTTTTTTTTTTAGGAGAAGGGTTGAAAAAATGTAACAAATTAAATTGTTTTGCATTTTATGTGATTTTTTTATAATTATACATTTTACTATTTTTTTTAAAAAATTTTGTTTACGATTATTGTAGAAGTTTAATAATATGTGAATATTCTTCTTTTTTAAAACTATAAATGTATATTCATTTTTCGTTTTAATGTTTCGCAAGTTTTCTATCTAAAATATTGTTCATTAATGTTTTGCTCGATTTATTAAATAAATAATAAATCGCTACAAATATAGATCACAAACACTACAACAGTTGTGCCATGATCGGTGTAATCATTACAAAATACAGACTGATTAATATTTTAACACAAACAATAATATTATGAAAAACGCTATCAAAATTCAAAAATACACTTAAAACCGGAAATTGTAAAATATTAATATAGCAATTATTATGTTACTATTATGTTATCTGTATCATGTAATGCGGATTAGCGATGACAGTGTAGTGCTGACGTGCTGTACTGCCGGTTAGTGTTTATGTCATATTATACAATACGATATCTTACAAGAATCTTATAGTTACATTTTTGACATGTAATTGTGACTGCTGGGAATTTAATCTAAACAAACTGTAAGGAACAAAGTTTATCTGAAAACGATACACGCTATTTAAATTATTATTTGTAATTTTTTTAAACTATTGTGTTTTATTTGTAAATACCTATTTCATATTTGATATCAATATTGGTATTTGAATATTTAGCCAAAATTTTTGGTGGCGGGGTTGCACCCCTGTAACCACCATCTGGATACGAAACTGGACTCACTTCATTCTTTTCATTTCGCCAAAATAATAGTTGTATTATATACATTTAAGTACTCATTTACACTATTACGTGATGAGACTATGAGAGTAATAAAAGTCGTGGTAACGAGGTATAAGAATAGTAATAAAAATAACAACAATAATATGTCTGTGACTGTCTAGACGAATAATCCCCCATCATGTTACAACGGTTTGAATGTTAAAAATTTAAAACAAAATAAATACTACGATGTCATAACGCTAATGGCTCATTTTTAAGTCCTTACATTTATTAAATATCATTAATTTTTAAAATGTTACTGACAGCAAAGAATAATATTTCTATAAGTTTTAATTTTACCAAAAACCAAAACATTTAAATATAATAAATAATGTCTTAATAGTAGATGGTATTATAACTTTTATTATTGTTATTTAGTTATTGCTAGGTATTTTATATAAAATAATGTTTATGATTTGTTATATTTACTTAAAGACATTATACTGACTGTTTTTCTTAATCGAGATTATAATCTATCATTTTTTTTACTTGTAGAGGTTAAATTAATATTTGTAAGTAAATTTTGAGTTATTTAGATGTTTAGTTGAATGTTGAATGAATATAGACTTCCACTTGTAGTTTGAGTAATGCTTATAAAATGTAAAAAGGTTTTTATTTTATTTTTTTTAAGAACAATTCAGTGAGTAGTGTTTAGCTCTAAAAGCTTTATTACATATCTCTATAAACCTATTAAAAATAAAATACCAATGTCACTTTAAAGTAGTTATAGCTTTTTTCAAAACCTTTAAAAAAAACTAGGTAGATACTAACAACATTTTTCAACAATTAACTATACTATTATTTATTTTTGTGTTTTGCGTTAATTTATTATTAATTTAAAATTATTTTGATATATCCACATTTTATTTAACACCGAAATGAGCAAAATCAGACAATTACCAATACAGGTGGACTTATTTTGTATAAGTACTTAGCTTTTTAATTTTAAAATACTTAATTAGTAGGTATAATAATCGTTAAATCAAGATTTTTAAAGTAATCGTAGGTAAGTATAACTGGTAGATAGATTTCTAGAAGATTTCGTTTGAAACACTAATTTAGAAAGGCTTGATATTGACTTGTTCTGTGAAACATTATTTTTGCCTTTTGGTCACTAAAACAATGCCGAGAAAGCAATATTGTGTAATTGAAATTATTATGTGTTATTATGCGTTAAAAAAAAAAGAAATATTAGTAGTATACGTGCATACTGCATTTGAGTGTGTATATATAACAATATTATGTACAGCGGCAATTAATTATAAACAGTTCTCAAACTGTTTCTCATAACAAATAATTTCTACAGGAGAAAAAAATAATTTTATTATGCTATAGTTATATTTATCATTTATATGCAATATTATGTTTGTTTACGATTTTTGTGCGCGTGTGTGTATGTGTGTGTGTGTGTGTGTGTGTGTGTGTGTGTGTGTGTGTGTGTGTGTGTGTGTGTGTGTGTGTGTGTGTGTGTGTGTGTATGTGTATAAGCGATATACACCGAAATGTGTACACTCGCGGTTCTAAAATTTGGTATATTGGTAATCCTATACCCTGGGTATGTTCGTCGAAGCCAAAATTTTAAAATTTTGCATTTTTAAACTGCTTAAGTGCCATGAAGATTTTTATTGTTTTTTTCTATGTTGTCATCATAAGATCCAAATTTGGTTCTTACAAAGAATTCACGAAAAGCGAATATTTCTTTGTTTGTATATGGTTGCAATTGGTTAAACAAAATAAAATATTTATTATAATTGTGTTTAATTTTAAGCATGTATTTTGTATTTGGTCAAAACCACGCAAAATTACTGTATTAAAAATATGTGTAGTTAGGATTTAACTAAGTTTAACTGTAATCAATTATCTTTATTACTTATTGTATATTTGTATAAATTAATACAGATTGTATATATATTCTTATTTCTTGTTGTTTTTAATAACTATAATAATAAAATAAAAAAAAAGTTTAAAATTTTAAATCACACAAATCCACTGACATTGTTTAATTTGTCGTGTATTCTAGCAGGACCAGCTAGTAGTTTATAAATCGCAATGTTTAATTTTTATACAATAATGAGTCATACAATTTTAGTTGTTTAAGTTTTGGTTTTATACGTGTTAGCTTAATTTGTTATTGATCTTTGAATAATTATTTGCGAATTATGCTTTTGGTTTATAATTATTATGCTCTATTATAACAATACTGTGATGTCCTGGATGATCGCCTGCACTCTGCCGATTCAGTTATTACAAATAGGTAATGCAACTATACAAGAATAAGTTAAATATAATTATGTATGTGACGTATTTATATCGACACACAATAATTTACGCTCATCAGTGATTTTTCCTGATATTTAACAAACGATTTTTGGAATTCAACCCTTTTTCCTCTTGTTACCAGTAGTCACGCGCTCAATACCCACAGGACGGCGCGTGCCTTATACGATATTTTTATCATCATATATCTACTCGCTGCACGTGCAACTCACACACACACTAGTCTCTATAGCCGACGTTGTGATATAAGTATTACTCTTCTCTGCGTATAATTACCGGTTAACCGCCACGTTTGGATGGTTCACATGTTTTCACGTGCTTATATCTTTTAGCCACTGCATTCGTTAAGTTGTTTTAATTGGTTCGGAAGCAGGGAATTGAACTCATGGCTCATCTTCTTTATCTGCCTTCTTCAGTCGCAGCTACCGCAGTCATTACTACTGAGTCAGCACCATGTATAACACACATTGCACTATAAATTATAACACACAATATTCTGTATACTGCAATGCTACTTTACATAATGTATAACATTAAGCACAACCAAAAATTTCTATAATATATTGAATAATAATATCATTACTGAACTTATGTATCACAGCAATTTAGATTAACACATATTACCGGTATCTAACTTTCGGTACACCAATGTGATATTAATAACAAATTTAAAAATAGAATAATATCTATTATATTTTTAACGCAGTTAATAAATTTACAAGATAAAACAAATATAGTAATAGCTGATAACCAACTAACATTTTATTCTCCATATTAAAAGCATCATGCGTTTCATAGTTAACGAAATATCAATTTTGATATTCACCGTTAAATTATTATACCTAATATTGATAAAAAAAAAAAGATTAGATATTTACGTAATAAGTAGTTGTAGAATGAGTTTAATGTAGCAATAAAAGAATATAATATACGACTTTGACAAGTGATTTAATACATTATGAGAAGAAATATTTGCAAAAAATATGTTTATTTTAATATGGTTAGGTAGATAATATTTTATATTTTTGGGACGCTAATTTCAAAACTGGGCGAAGGATGCTAGGTACACTAAAGCCTCCTTCAAAATTGCATCTATAGTTAAAGAATAGATTTTAGATGAACTGATTAAATAATAATTAACAAACAAAAATATTCACCTGAATAATAAAATTATAGATTATAATAAGTGTTTGTTGGTTCTTAACCTCTGCTAAGTCTTCTATTCTATAAATTCAAATACGCCATTCAAATTAAATTTTTCTCACGTTATTATCTTCATTAAACCTTTTTCTTAGATCTCGGGCCACATCACAAAGCACTAGGATTAATTTCTTTACCAAACTAATGGTATTCGCGAAACCTGCATTACCTTCTTGGGCGTTCAACTGAAATTACTAATTGGTTTCTCTGCAAAGAAAAAAATAATTCAAGATTATACCCGCGTACACAAACGTGACATCAGAAGTCCGGAACTCGATACGAAGTGAGTAGTATCATTAAGATAAAAACACTCGATATAAACGTGTTTTCGGACAAACCAAAGAAAACACACTTTCATTGTCATAAAAGTGATAAAAATCTTTTCTGTATAGTCTGTGTAAAATAATATACAAAAGAGATACAGTACGATCAAATTGTAGTAAATATAGCGGTATTGGAACTCCGTATTTAATATTTATGCAGTATAATATATTAAAATATATTGAACTTAGCATTACAGGTATTTAGTACGTATTATGGATCATATAAAATGAGCGTTTAATGATTTTATTCATTTTTTTTGTCAGAACAATTTATTCTTTTCACTGGCAAACGGCCGACGTCTTATATTTATACACATATATATTATATACATCAGCGTATAATTTACTAAATCGAACAGTACCTAACGCCTATATAGGTATAACTATAGGTATTTAACTACCTAAATATGTAAATAGACTATATATATACATTGTATTGGTTATATTTATGCGAACGGATACAATTAATAAACGAATATATATTATTCAAAGTTTTTATAAATCACTTATTCAATACAAGTAATTTTTTTTTCATGTGGTGTTATTTAATATCAGATAAGTCTTCGAAGTGCACTTAAACGCGTATTTAAGAGTGAACTAGTGTTACCATCGCTCCCGTTGGGTTTTTTTTTAGGGATTTAGAAGCGGCAGCATTATTATTGTCCACAACCTGCCGCTCCATTGTCCATTTACAGCCGAACGTGTTTAATTCGAAATTTTTAAGCTCAAAATCGTGATACCTACAGAATTTTTTCCCCGGTCCCTAAACTTTCCTATTTAAACAATGTGAAAAAATTCGAAATTTTAATTTTATAAGATGATGATTATTATTTACCCCTACATGTATCAACATTTTATGTACAAATTTATTAGATTCAGACATATTGGAATCTGTAATAACTGTAACAAATACCGAATCATTCAATGAAGAACAGAAACAATAATGCACTGAACCTCCATCACCATTTCCAGGATTTCACATTATAATGAATTGAGACAACTTACTGAAAACAATCCAGAGATTAATAAAGAACGTTTAGAAGTTTTAAATAAAATTTAATGATTTAGGTACTAAAATTGCTGAAATTAACAGAAAAACACTGCAAACAAAAATAAAAAAAAATTTTATACATTTTTAAAATTATACCACATAATACATAAATATTTAATAAATATCATGCTGTTTTAAATTTAATGCCTATTTTTAAATTGTATTTTTAGTTTTTGGATTACTCTAATTTTTGGAATTTTTTTAAAACTTTGAGTACGGCTGTGTTTAGTTATCCATCAATCAAGTGATATATGAAAATGTCTAAATTATAATTATTAGTGAGACACGTTGTTTAAGAGAAAGGGGGATATTAGATACAGTATCAAATATCTTTGCTTGCAAGGGTGCCAAAACTCTGAATATTTGTCTGAGTTTCAACGACAATATTATTACTTAAAAATATTTAAATAGTATTTTTATTTCATAAGTAATGTATGAGTTATAACTCATGATGAGTGTTACTTATGAATCATGATGATGGTCACTTTAAATGGTAAACAATATTTCAAAAACACAAAAATATTGATTGAGACACTTTAGTGGCTATAACGTACGTTGAAACATCAAATCCTATACATATACAGTCTACGTACATTGATATCAATGATCTTATGGATAATTCGCGGAAATATGCATCACGATTGATTATGCACCTCGTTCATTGCACTCGGTTTTCCGCCGAAGATCCGTCTGGTATTTTATAGTCTTCACTTTTTGCGTTTATTATATATATATTTAATCCAATCGTTTATCCCATATTCACGTAATTGCGTGTAATCGTGTATTCTTTCATTTCATGCCTTTTGTGACCGGTGCGCCTCGACTGTAATATCGATCATGCACACAGTTGTTGTTATAAATGGAAAGAAGAATTTTACTAACGAAAAACATAGCTCGTTATTCGAATCCTTTTCCGGCAAACTTTGTACTGTACACAGGTACGCACTCATACAACATTATACCGAAGATGTGCGCTGTACGTGTGTGTGTGTGTGTGTGTGTGTGTGTGTGTGTAGGATAGCGACCATTAATGAAATTTTATTGCACGTTTATATTATTATATTATACGCTGTGAATACTGGTAGTGCGGGGATGTGCCTTATGTCCCGGTGAGCTTACGTCGGCAATAAATCAATCCATAATTAGCGATCGATATGATCGAGTCACGGAGTTTGACGGCAGCGATGATGCAATAGATATAATATTATATGCTTATTATATTATACCATTACTCGTCTTCTCGTATACTCGGGAAACGGGTACGACTACGCGCGCGCGAATGTATAATATACGCAAACACTACTGGTTTTAACCGGTTCCTCGGTCGCGCGCGACATGAAGATATTATAAACAATAATAATCGTTTTTTATTAATTCATCGTGTGTCAGAGTGCCGCCACCACTGCCACAGCTAGTAAGCCGCCGAAGACTGCAACAAGTGTAGTACGTCATGTCTTTTTTATTTATTTACATTTACATTTATGCGGCACGTCTCATCGTCAAGCGTCGAATGAAAAAAATAAAATCAAAACGATATATACTATATATATATATACCACAAATAACTGAATGAGTGTAGGTTATATTGTATATATTGTAATATATATTATTGCGTAGGTCAGAAAACCACTACTGTATATCGATTTAATAACATATAAAGGTACATTTGCTGATGTGTATATACATGGTTATATGGCTATATACCTACATAATGTAAACAGCAAAAACATCCTTCGATAAAATTTCACCGGGACAAAGACTCGATTCACGTACGTTATACAGAGAGATATTTTCCTAAAGACAATAATAAAATAATTTTTTTTCTCCTTAAAAATAATATAAAAATCGTCAATACAGTCAGAAAACAGTTTTACAAATATTTAAAAATGGGGTGTATATAAGTGGTGTGTGGGGTCTGATCTCCACATAGCCCCTTTCTTAAAGGGGTATCAAAAGTCAATCGTGAATACGATCATATATGACTAATCAGAAGTGTTTGTTAGTTATCTTAGTAAATAGTAATTCTGGGTTGCATAAAAAATTGATTAATTAAATAACTCAATAAAATATAATTGGCCAATCACTAAATGAGAACCATTTTTTAAGGGACCTTTAGCTCATTATTGCTTCATTGCTAATGCAACCCAGAATGATATCTTTAATAGATAGTACTACTCCTTTAATCGTGTTAGTAAAGTATAAGTAGTGGTATTGTGATAGTAACGACTATCTCTCCACCAAACCCACCGTACTACAGAAAAACATAATAATAATATAAATACATACATGAGAATAATTCTCTGAGTACACTATATACGACCCTAGTGTATAATAGTTGTATACTATAACTACTAAGGCTACTGAAGGGTACTGCTCTTGAGCCTTGACTCTAAACAATGTGCACTATGTCCATATCTAATACGCTTGTATGTATGAAGATTATCAGATAAATTTTTATCTCGAAAAATTCAAATAGTTTTAATTTTACCAAAAACCAAAACATTTAAATATAATAAATAATGTCTTAATAGTAGATGGAATTATAACTTTTATTATTATTATTTAGTTATTGCTAGGTATTTTATATAAAATAATGTTTATGATTTGTTATATTTACTTAAAAACATTATACTGACTGTTTTTCTTAGTCGAGATTATAATCTATAATTTTTTTTACTTGTAGAGGTTAAATTAATATTTGTAAGTAAATTTTGAGTTATTTAGATGTTTAGTTGAATGTTGAATGAATATAGACTTTTACAAGTCTATATTTTTCAATCGTCGTGGTATTGTTTTAATGTTGATACATAGAAAAATTCCTATTACTTTAACTAATAAACGAAATAGCCAAAACAAATACATTGAATTTTATAATTTAATTATTTAGTTTGTGCATTTTGAAATAAAATTTATTAAATAGATATAATATATTACTTTTTATTATTTATTATCATAATTCAATGTGTAAGTAATTGATAATTTTTCGGTTTATTTAAACTTAAAAATCTATAGGTTATTCATATAACTGCGAGACGTAAGAATAACTAGTAACTACGTATAATTTAAATTTGGTGGCTTTAAATTTACTAAAAATTAATTTTGCACAGGTGCACTAGTTTTTTCAGATAATGAAAAAACTATAGACTTTTTTTTCAAATATAGCTGATAGGTGAGGGATTTTTCTCTGCAGAACTGAACCGGCTAAACCCCTCCCCCTAACATATACATAAAAGTTATTTATATATGCCGATAGCTAATATAGGTGTATTAATTGATTGAGATTATATCATAACTTGTGTAAAAATAGGCAATAATAAATAATAGATAGTAGTAAATATAAACCAATTATAAAATAGAAATCGATCGAGGAATAGAAAATGACCTGATATTAGAACTTAGAATATGCTTATAAGTTGTCACTTAGTAAAATATTTTGCTTTGCTAGAATTTCTTCATTATCCAGTGAAAACATGATTACGATTTTTATATAGTGAAAATGTACCACGGTTTAGTATTTGATAGAATTTCAAAAAATTATTAAAATAAAATAGTGTATTTAAGGTAAAAAATATAGAATTAATTGATTTATGAGGTACCTAACATTTATCGTATTTTGTTTTAGACGTTTTAATTAAATATTTTATTTTCATAGTAACAAGGATAGTTCCTTTTGCTTAATCGTATAATATAATCTATTCGTAAATTAGAAATCAGACAAAATAATTTATAGTAAACTTTTACACAAGCAAATAATAAACGCACATCAACAGTGATATTAATGGTAGGTATATTAAAACATCCACCATTGTGCCTTCATAATAATTTTATATATTAGTGACACAAATGGAATTTAGACGAAAGTGAGAGCAACGATAGATGACCCTGTTAGTTCAAATTTTTAATTTCCCTAATGAATTTATATAAAGAGTTTCACAACATTTTTCTAAATAATTTGATACATAGGTTTAACAAATTCATACCGTAATATAATTATTGTAATTGAAACTTTACCGTATCGTTAATATTTTGCAGTTGGACACTCAATTACATCAATTACATTATTTTATGCCTATTACTATAACTAAACTGATAGTAAATGGTTCCGTCTCGCATTTGTTCACTTCGGCTATTGACGGATATAATAATAGAATAGAATGTTTCTAATATTTTATAGTAATAATTTCACTTCGAGTACATTAGATTTCTATAACAAACAAAATAATTCTTATCGAAATCGCCTAATTATTTTTTACCTGACTACAAGAGTCGTGCCTGTCGCAAACTCACAACAAGTTTTTTTAGGACATCAGGAAAACAGATATCATTATAATATATTAAAATCATGTCAATGAGCTTTGAATCGTTTCACTAAATATAATTTATGGCGCCCATTTGGCAAGGAATCTACTTTTTCATTAGATGCTAGGATAATTTGGGCACTTTACTGTCGTGCACTGGTTTTCAGGGTGTGCTTAAATATTTGGGGGATGTCAATATATCCCACAATGTGTATATATATATAACCTACTGGTGTATTCTAGCCTCCTCACCTCGTGAATTGAGTGGGATAAAATTTAAAATTCTAAAAAGTTACATCAAATCAAAAATATGTTGAGCATCCGTTCTGTTGTGCTCACTTATTATTATTGAAGGTAATTAGTAAACTATTGAACTCGAAAAACGATGATTTTTACCAGAAATTGAATAAAATTACTTTTTCTGAGAAATTTTACTCGTATAGGTTTTTATTACGCTAAACTAATAATTTTTTTTCCCACCACTATCTGAATAAAAAAATTGAAATAAAACAAAGACGAGATAAAAGAAAATCATCATATCTACGTACGTCATACTTAATAATATATGTACGACTCCAGTACAAGTGTGTGTTTAAGAATTTATTAAATTGTATACGTAGATAATTTGCAAAAATATACAAAATAATAATTATGATTTACCGCACGTGTTCATGATGGTTAACTATTATCTACCGTACCTATATAGTTACTACTATAATTTTGTACGATCGTATTTGCTGTAGCTATAGAATATAGATAGTAATATACACTGTACAGACCTATATTTATAGGAAAAACATTTAAATACAATTATTCAACGGATTGGACATTTCCATATCATTGATTAAAGTTACTGATATACTTGGGTACATATATTTTTTTTTGCATATTATACTGCATTAATTATATATTAATATTATTATGAATAACTATTGAAGTAGTTTGATGAAATATTATGAAAATTATTGAAAATCTTAAGCCAATTCTTTACTATAAACGTTCAAAAGATACGTAAATTTAGACGACATTAGTACAAATTTTTACGAGTAGGTACGCGCGGATTCACTATTTAGCCTTTAGGTTGAGTTAAACGCAAATTTATCAATAGCTATACAATGTAAAGTAAGGTAATTACGTGTAAAGTTACAGTGAATACAATTAAATACTGTATTTTCGAATAGTTATTCTATACCAGTTTTCGTTCAAAAGCAACCACGTGTTAGTGTATATGCAGTTATTAAATATTTTAAATTTACATAATTGCATAGGTATTATAGTTATTATACATATATAGTATATAACTCTAAAAATGATTGAAACTCATCAATAGGTATTGTCAAATTCCATTATATATACATAAATACATAAGATAATATAATAAAATGTATGTAATATTATACCTACATAACTTTTATTCGGTGTAGTTGACTCAACAACACTACTTGTCCACTTGTATATAACGAAGTTCTTTGCTATTCCTCTCAAATACCAATTATGGTCCAAACTCTCCACTCAATAGGTATACGACGTACGTGATTTGTTACTACTTTTCTTCTTAATTTGTATTTTTTTAAACTATGATTAGCATATTATTATATGGAACAAAACCTATGGGTTTTCGGTAAAAATATATTATGAACGTTTTCTGTGATACAATTTAATAACTATGTAAATATTAAACACATTATGTAATCGGTATTATATTGTTATTCGCCATATTGATGTCTTGGCGATGAAATGAATTTATTCGAACGCCAAGGAAAAAAAATAATATCACAAATACCTGAAATTCAGAATAATTTGTTCTGGACACGAGACCTCCGGAGAGCGAAATGTTCTAGATCATTATTAAACTTACTTGTAAATACCGGGTTTAATTTACAAAGACGGGAAATAACAAATTTCTTCTACTAATATTATAAGTATAACATTATGTGTTTATTATTTAAAAACGTCCGACGAGTGGTACGCCAGTTTCGGCCTGAGGTCCTGCGGATTCCACACGAATCAATTATTTTTTTATCATTTATACGCAATGTATGTTAAATGTTGTTATATACCTAAATATCTACGCCATACAATATATATATATATGTTACTATATCCATCGTATATGCGCTAATCATAATAGGTATATTATACGGATTTTACTGGCTGCTATTAATTTGTTTTTCTACTTAGTCAATCACAAATCACAATTTACTATGTTTGTAAAATACAAAAATAATATGCGTACACGAAACCATTGTCTTGTATGTCAATATATAAATATTTTAACAAGAATCAAAGTCAAAAACCAACATGGAATTTCTGCTTAAAGTATTATACATATATATATATATATATATATTATGTGTATTTTCGATATATATTATACGCAAAGACATATTATTGTATAAAATAATCTTCAGTTTTTATTTATAGTTAGCCGAGATAAGATAGGTAGATACATTATAGTTTAAAATTTTTTTTAGTTCTCAGAATGTATAAAAATATTATGCTTGAAGATTAGTATACTCTTAAAGCTATAACTACTTTCTTAGACCATATTGAATGAGTCACTAAAGTACCAATAAACATTGAAAATATTATTTTGTTCTATCGATAATTAATTATTTATTACTTATAAGTTTATGTGTTTGGAGTTCAGTAAAATTATACAATAATACAATTTTTAATGTTTATGTAGTAGTTTCAGTTAAAAAAGTTATAGCATTTAATTTTTTTAACATTAAAACAATTTTTTTTTTGATTTCTGAATTTATTATAGGCTATTTTACTAACCACTATTAAAATAGTAGATAACTGATAACTGATTGACATTTTTAAAAGGTTTTCCCAGTGTGCATATTATGTTTATAACAGTTAAATTTCATCGTGTCGATATTTTATAAGAGTAATTTAGGACCAATTTAGTAGTTTTCAAAACTTTTATTTTCATTATCTTTCAATAACTATGCAAATGGCAATAATATATTAAGGAGGTATCTATATATTTCTATATTTCTATCTATATATTATCTATATTTCCCATATTATGAAATTTATTTGCTTTATATATTGTAGTTTAGCAAATTCCCAAAAATATTAATTTTAGTTACATATAAAAAACATTTATAATTATAAGTAGGTCATGGCTTAACTTTAAAAGAAGGAATTCTAAATTATATATATATGTGTGATGCGTAATATTATATTTTATTGGCTTATTTATTATACGATTCGTCGTTATAGATGGTAAAAATGAACTGTCCACTTGATAAGCTATATAACTTATTTAGCCACTACTTTTTTAAGCTACTTAGAAAATACTGAATAAAATAATGTATAAAGACATAAAGATGATTCGCCACTACGTTTTTCCTATTAAAAAACTGGTTTGACAATGCTATAAAACAAAAAGTACTGGTCAACTAGTTTTTCGCTACCATTATAAATATTATACGTAATATATAACGCTTTAATCGTTAATTATTTTATGTATATTATATTGCATATCGTCATATGATGTTAAGGTGATATTAACTTTTATTTTAGTAATGCTTTAAGCCCTTAAAATATTTTAACTGTTATCTATAAATTACTGTAAATCTTTTAAATGGATTTTTTTTCAAACATTTCTGGGTAACTTATTATTCTACTTCAGTTTGAAAATTATATGCTTATATGCCTACCTCCTACCTATATATTATAAGAAAACGCTAACATTTTTATAATTACGATTGATAATTAATATTCTTAAAAAATTAAACGCTGTCGAGTAATAATAAGTATAAAATAAGAGAGTAGATTACCAATCAGCAATCAATTAACTAGCTTTTTAGAGGGAAAGTGGGTTTGGCTTGTGATAATTATTAAACGTTTTGATGGGACTACCAATCATCGAAGCCAGTAGATACTGGAAAGCTACTGTAGGTTATATTGGTTATATTTTGTATTTACGTGACTTTCGTTCTTAGTATTATAAAAATCAATGCACACGTCATTGAAAACTAGTGCAATATTTTCTGTACATACATTTAAGTATCTATAAAATACGTATATAAACACACCGACATTTATTTTTGTATTTATAATTTTTTTTTTTAAATTGCTAGTCAGAATTCTACGAATACTTGTTACATTATATGTGAGTACTTCAGCACTTGCCTAGTTTTTCTCATCTTAACACACGATAGTATATAAAATATACTATATATATATATTATATATTATAATAATATGGGTGATGACTAAAATAAATATGCTTGAGAGCCACACGAATAAATACAATTAAACCAAAAGCCTTAATGTTTACTGATACATTTTTAACAAAACAATTAAAATTCAAAATAACAATAAGCAAATTTTGATTTTATAAAAAAGACACGAGCCAGTTGGCCACCTCTATTATATAGCATTATAGTATAGTAAAATTAAACTATTATAAATATGCAAGTGCAACCATGTATCTAAAAGCACATTTATTTAATTTATTTTTGTTTTTATATTATTATGAAAGAGATCTATTACTTATATTTATATTTATTTATTTTTACGGAAATAATATCTATTTATATATAATGACGAGTACAAATACAATACATAATATAATAATATCGTATAGCTAATATTTAGTATACAACTAAACAAGGAAAATAAATAATTAAGTTAAAGTTAACATAAATAAATAAATTGAACATATGCTATCTACATAGATAACACATATTAATAATTGCTTATTGCTATAATTAAATATAAGACAATTAATCAAGATCTGCAGAATTACCGTCTGACATAAAAAGTATTGCAGTAGATGATTACAGTGAATAATTGTTTTTTATTCTAGTTATGAAGAATATATCATACTATCATTATAAATATTATTGTTAATTTTAAAATTGAGGGTTTCAAGTGTAAGTGAAACATTTATTCTATTTTTAAATAGTTTTAATAAAACCATTAAATTCGGGTATTTTTTTATATTTTTAGCATAGACATATTAAGAACCTTTAAAATCATTATGTTCGATGTATAATAATTTTCTATTTTCAATGTAAAATAAAGGAATCAAAATAATTAATTTTAGATGGATTCAAGACTGTGATCAAGTATTAAGTATAAAATATAAAATATGATACATAATTCATAAAATAACTGTACAATTTTTATTACCTAAACATATTATTTTATTATAATTTACATAAACTTTATTCAAAATTAGTTACTATATTATATAACTTGCGATTTAAATATATATATATTTTATGTTATACTTTTATTACATTACAAAAATTTGTCCGTATCATATTTTAGTATAGGTTTATAAACGCAATCTAATATTTTTTTCAAAACTATAAAAATAAAACAAGTTAAACTAAAATATTAGCTTAATTAGTTAGTGTTTTTATTATTTCAAGGCATTAGAAAATGTATGTATATGTGGCAGATTGGGAAAAGCATGTTTAAACAAGTTAGATAAAAATCATATTGAAAAGTTGTGACAGTTTTTATACATTTTGCTTTTTAAAAGGATAAAAAGCGCTTTTATAAATTTGTTAATTAATAATTTTTAATTGTTCGTTAATTATTTTTTTTTACATTTATCCTTTTAATAAAATGTGTTTTTAGTTATTATACATATAATTAAAGTTGTTCATGAGGATGTGTGTATCTTTGAATTATTTTGTTAGCGTTTGTGTTGTTAATCTGTTATGTATTATTAGTGTTTCCATAAATTAAGGACGTAATATCAGGCCACTTTTACGTAAACTTACTAGACCAAAATATTGAAGCGAAAGTCCAAATAATGAAAACAAAAATGAAATATCTATATTATTATCTTAAAATATGTTCATTTCTTGTATTTTTTTTTTACTTTTTTAAAACTATTCTTTAATAAGGAAGAAAATTATAAAATATTATTAAATGATAAATTTGTCTTCGAAAAAAAGGTTATTGATTTATAATATTTGTGAAGGGGAAAATGTGGAACCTCTCCCAATATTTCGATTTAACTTCAAGTATACGTAATTGGTTTCGTCGTGTTCAACAGTAAGAAAACGATATGTATAGCATTGGGATGGATAAGAAAACCTATTTTAAATACATATGAAGCTACAAATCATAAATCAGAATGACTGCGATAGTTCACCTCAGCTTTTGAGAGGTTAGAATTACCTTTTATAAGATTTTAAAAATGTTATTGTATAATATAGTAGATTAAAGTAATAAATAATAATATACTTGTAGGTATAATAGTGAAAAGTCCCAACGATTAATATATTTTAATTGCAGCATAAATACTAAAATCGTTAGATGAATCAATATTATTTTTTGTTTAAATATACAATTTCACCAGAATATAAACTTACAAAAACTTAACTATAATAAGCTTATAAAAAAAAAAATGTTGACTATGTACCTATTTTCTATATTTTTTATTACTGTATCAATAACTTATGAGAAACTTCCTAATTAAATTCAAACTTTTTAAATAATATACCATAAAAATGAACTAAAATTTACTTAAAAATTCAACTAAAAACAACTTAAATTTCAAATATCTATAAATAACTATTAAAAAGAGATTAAATATTTTGAAAACGATATCATGTCTAGAAAAAACTATTATAAATATTAGTTGAAAACCCTTTTAACTGTTAGGATCGAACGTTGTCGGTATTTTGATTAACATAAAAGGATTTTTTTTTAGTGTATGATTATAATGCAAATTTGTGCAAATGTTTTAATAGTTAATTAGGTATACATAATAATATTATAACTAGTATTAAAAAGTATGATTTACGACTCAGGTTAATAACTATTATAATTTTTATTCTAGTGATTTCAATTATAATAACGAGAAACATGTCACGTAATATTATTTCCATAAAATTGATTCAAATGGGGTGTATTTTTTATAATTTATTGGTATTTAGTCCAAACAAGTCCTGTCCCGTGTATGTGTATACTGTATATATTATATAGTATGATATTATGACGTATTATTTACGTATACAAAATAACTATTTTTTATCAAAATTAATAATTATAACATTATATTTAATGGTTTTAGAAATAAACCGGTTCAATGTAAACTCTTTTTGTATTGTTCAAACAAAAACTGCAGTACCCACAGCTCACTTTTCATTTTAGTGAATTGGTTAATAATATTTTAAAACACCATAAACGGTATTACATTAGTAAACCCGAACTACAATAGTACAATACTATAATATGTCAAAATTATTAATGTGTATAAAGTATATTATAAGTGCTATATTTTAGTTTCATCTCTCGTTTTAAGACAAGAATTAGTCATAATCATCATCCTTCATCACACATAAATATATAATTATCATTTATCATAATTTTTTTTATTTAAACATTAATTTAACGTTAAGGGTATAACATACCGCTAACATTAATGTAGCCAACATACGTAATAATGTAATACGTCTGTTATCAGATTCAGACAATATAATAATATGTTCTTTAATGATATGCGATTTATGACATTATTTTACTATATAATACTCCTTAAACAATTTGCCGCGACAAATAATTTAATTAAGATCTTATTTGTTTTAGACTGAACAGTTCGTATTTATTTAGTGATTTTATTAAATTGCTCATTTTCATTACTCTTTGGTCCTCGTACAAATAACGACTGTTGCCGTGAAGATAATAAAATTTATCTCAAAACCTATAAATAATAATAAAAGATTTATAATATTAAATCATATTATCTCCGCAACTGTCTTATACAGTTAAACCTCATTATTTATTATTGTCCATTTAAATAGTTATCTTTTTGATTAATATTATCTTAGGCGTATTTTAATTTTAATTTTTTATCTCCTTATTACTTTACACATATCTTAACCTATAGGGCTAACATATGCTAACAAATTCATAAATTTCAAAATATTAGGTACCTTCACTTTTCAGATATTAACTAATGCGCCTTCCTACATTTCCATTCATACACTTTTTAAATATCTAAGATAAGCATCATAATACCATGAAGCTATATTTTTCTACAAATGATTTCACGATAAACTACTTTGCTATCTCAACATTCTTATTAAAAAAAATATCGTTTTTTTCATTCCGGGAAATCCTCAAAGATACTTAAATCATAATTGCTTTTGTGATAATCATAATGGCTAAAATAATATTATAAGCATAATACTATAATTTATTCACTAAATTCAAAATAAGAAGTGTCACCAATAGGTGGGCTCTTTCATTTTAGGTTTCACTTGCATATTTTTTACCCTTTTCACACTTATTTATTGTTCTCTGCAGTATAGATATAATAATAAAAAATAAGAAAACTAATAACCACGAATTACGAATATTTAAGAAATTTTAAATTATAATAATATTAAAATACGTATTTTATTGTCAAGACTCAAATCACAACCTTCCTATTTTTATTTATTATTTTTTATTATTTTTTTTTCGTTAATCGAACGGATTTTTTTGTTTTTGATTTACTGAACAATAACAACGCGATTGCGCAGACCGTTTTTCTTCGCCAACACGATACAGCACGGCGTTTATATTATAATATGTCATTTTCAGTTGTCAAATAAACAACATTAAACTGTAACCGAATTTAGTATACAGGTCGCAACTTGTAGATACTAGGTTTTCGTTTTTTCTACATCTTTATATAATAAAATATATTCGGTTTAATTATCATCGAAATCAATTTTGACTGCAGATACTTACCATATAAACTATGAACTATATTGTATTGTATATAATAATATAATTACGTATGGTCCAAAAGCCAAGAACTAGAACAATCGATTTAGAGGTTCTCACGCACTATATGCAAATAATATAATATATTTTATATATATATATTTACCGTCCATATCATTATATATTATACAAACGCCAAAACACACAATAACATTATAATGCTATACGTGTAATAACAGCAGGCTGCATAATATAAAGGTATCTAGGTACCGACCATGTATAATAATAATATATTGTTGCGCCTTCTAAACTTCTACAGTAACATAATATATCGTAATAAAATAAAAACTGGGAATCGCGGGGCTATCCATTTGGCGTTTTAACTCAATTACCACCCGAAACAAAACTGTTTTGTTATGGCCAATGACGGTGACCACTATAGGCAGATATTTCGAAACCGGCACGTATATATAACTATACATACACTACATATACTTATATATAGGCACAGCGTATAGTATATATTATGTATGTTATGTGGACGAACGGGATGTTGCGTGTATTTACAATATATAGGCGTAATAATAAGCAAAAATAATAAAATTATATATAGTAAATAAAAATAATAATAATAATAAAACAACCGCAAAGATATCTTTGGTAAATATCAATTGGTTGCACTTCTTTTTTCGGTATTGTACTCGCTATTATATGTAGGTAAACGTACATATTTAAATTATCGACGGTGGTATTTTTCGTGTAAATTGCAGTCGAAATGCTTTCACCGTTATACATACACGCCGGACAATATATTGAAGACGGTTATCATCCGCTACGTAACATTTTCCGTCGGGTCTCGCGAAGACCCGTCGTTATATATATATATATATGTGTGTGTGTGTGTGTGTGTGTGTATCAATAATGATTTTCCCATATATCGTCCGAAACATAAATAACACGCGTATATGTTAGTACGTTTATGCACATATACAGTATAATAATACGTAATATTTTTTACGTTAGATTTTTTTTTATTTTATTTTTTTGTCACCGGATTTTCAACAGATTATAATTATTATTATAAGGAACGGAATAACCTGTAGGTATATATGCGACTGCCTGGTGTATTATACATTGTTGTTACCGCACCGTATATAATAGAGACGTCTGAGGATAAATACGTATTTAGTTTTTGTCGAAATATCAATACGCCGCTTTTTATAACAACCCATTTGTTTTGTATAATATATTATGTATCCGTTATGTTATATAGTTCAAATCGTTTTTTAAGTTTTTTTTTCTAGTATGTAGCCCATATGCTAATTGATACACAATATATCATGAATATATATGTATATACCAGTATACTACGCGTTTGATGTAGACTGTTGAGAGACAAAATTAAACGAGATATTTCTTTTTGTCAACCTATCACAGGCATTGGGTATTTTTCAATTTTTATGTACCGTGTTCATATAAACTTATCAGCGTGTAAATTTACTATACAAACTATTATATTATTTTCTATTTCAAATAATTAATTTATATTTTTATAAATATATATTATATATATATTAGGTATAAATATATTTTTATTGAAGAATTTTCAATAAACGATTAAGACTTTAACGATCAAAACATTTTTTTCAATTTCATTATTCTATTCAAGAATTCGGTATTATTATGAATACTTTCTATTAAATAGTATCATTTATTCAGATTTCCGGTCTTCCGTTAAAATTCTAATTAAAAAGATCGTCTATATTCCATTAGGTTTAGTTATTATCATATAAATTACTAGTAGCTATATTATACATGGACATGAGAATTGTATAACACTAATGTAACCAAGTTCACAATCTATTTCTATACATCATTACTTTAATGCATGGCAATTAAAATAAGAATTTATTTGAAGTTTACTTAAATTCATTATATTTTATTCAATCAAACAAAATACATATACAGATTGATTCTCCAAGCGTACTCATCCCTTTTTTCTTCTTCAATAATATAGTTCTTCAAAATCTAATTTTGGAATTTTTAAATATTGTTAAAGACCAAAATTTCTCTAGAGTTTTATTGTACTAAGTAATTAAGAGATATTCTACGTGGATACAAACTTCTGTTATTCAAATAAAACCCCTTTCTACTATAAATTATTTAGTGATTATTTTTCTTAAAATACTGACAAATCAAAATCAAATTCAAACAAATAATTTGTGAGTTTTTTAATTTTGTGTATAATAAAGGTTCAACAGGTTTATACTAATACGTAAATGATAGTGGGTTTGGAATATTTGTGAGTTATAGTAATATTAACATCTTAGTAATTTATATAAATTTATCAATATTTAAAATTAATAATTTATAAAAATTTGTTAAATAAATACGAGTTTACTAAATTCGATATTATATTTTTTTTTTATAATTTGTGAAACCATTTTTAAGAACAATCATTCTTAATAAAAACATTTTAATACTTAATAAAAACCACTCGTTAAAATTTAAAATTAAGTAAATTAAAATTTTTAAACAAAGTATCCCTGAAATAATTTTAAAAATATGTAGGTTATTTTCAAACAGAAATTTGTATTGTTACAGAACATTCCTTAAGTATTATAAAAACATCTTCAAACATATTATTTAATTATAAATTTCAAAAATTGGAATCTAAATCATTATTTAATGAAAAGTATTCATCCCCATCACCCCGAACATGCTTTATAAATTACTCTGTAATACAATAATAAGCAACTTCCATATTACGAAGTATCCGGGAGAAAATTCTTGCTATAGAAAAATGTCTTGAATAGATTTACATAAATTTGATTTTAATTTGATTATGATTTTAAAAAATATTTCGTTAAATAGAAAATTGCGTACAATTATATTTCGATTTGTGGATGTATATGTTTTGTGTATAAAAGTTAACATATTTTATTTTTATCAAAATAATTAGATCTACACTATTAACACATTTTATTATTAATCATTACCTATTCATTAATCTTTAATCTTTATACAAGATAACTTTATGATAAATTATTTTTTTTATAATTTAGATGATTAATATCAGATACTTAATATTATTATGAACTATCATATGTTAGAAACTAACGAGATATATCTATATATATATATTTAATCAACCTATAATATATTATTAAATAATAATATCTACTAATATTCTATTTATTTTTGTTTCACTTTCAAGTTTTTTCATGTATTCAGCATAGTTTTGTCTTTTTTGTTGTTTATATTGTCATTATTATTTATTTTTATTAGTAAATACTCCAATTTCACCAATCAGTGGTGAATTGTACACGTATATTAATTGTAATTATATGCATATGTACCATTAGATGTCCAATAAAATCATTATTATTATTATTATTAAACTTAGTTTGATTATTTTTATTTTACCAATTCTTAAAATGTTAGCCTGTATACTGAACACAAAGTCTATTTCAATACTGTATAAAGTACTGAAATAAACTTTGAAACTATTGCAGTGACGAAGATCACTTACATTATAATATAATAGATATAATAGAGATAACAATTGTCAATTACCGATAAGAATTTAAAGTAATCAGTATACATTTCATTAATTGTTATTAAATTATTTTTTGTCGTTACCAGTTGCATTTTATAATACGCGAATACACGATGTTCAGTATAGGCGGCATATAAATTAAGGATTTCCAAACTTTCTAGCTAATAGACACACTCCAGTATACTATTATATATTCAAACATAGTGATCTAATGTGTATTCACTTTTCATTATTCCTTTAAATATAACGTAGGGTATTAAATGAGATTGCATAAAGTCTATTGTTTGGTATTATTATTTTTTGTATAAATGTACATACCTAACATTTTATTATAATTTTTTTAGTTACTTGTGTATTCATGACGGCAGTTCTAATGTCTCGTATTACACAACACCATGTGAAAAATTCCCATTCAAAATATAATAATTATATTTTAGTTATTATTATAATATTATGAGTAAAAACTTTAATATCGTATGCAATTATAATTACATCGTAACCAAAACGTGAGCCGTCTTTTACCTTATTTGTATTTACGTAGATCTTAGTGAAAGTGTACGATAGTTTTAAATAACAATACTTGATCATTTGATTATTTAATTTAATTTCAAATGTTTGCCTATTGTCTTAACTGATTAATCAAATCCATTAGTCATAGGTTAATGATTAGTATTCCAGTACTTGTTCCTACCAATTCAATTAGATGGGAATAATGCTACGTAGTATATTTTCGAAGTGAACGCCTATAATTTTTACTATAAGATTTTTCTCTAAATTAATATTATAAAAATGTTTATTTTAAATACTGATAAGTGATAAGTAATAATACTATATAGTATTATAACTTAATATTATCACATTCACAGCAATACGATTTCTGTCAGTTATCTTAAGATTATTTTATAGTGTATAGTAATTCTATATGTTTGTTTAAAATAAAAATATTTTATAAAAAATAATTCATTATTGATTATTCATAGATGTAAAGTTAAAAGTTTAATCCTAATAACTTTATAACTAAGTATAATCATCATAATTTTATAAATTACAATTACACAAATTGTGTTTACACTGTTTACAGCACATATTATTAGTTTTATGTATACTTTAAGTTAAACTAAATCCTCCGTAAAATATATTTGAATTGTTTCATTTCTAACATTATATAATTTAAATATAAACAACAATATTTTTTAAGATCTATATTATTTTTTCAACATTTAAAAATGTTTACTATTCGTTTTCGTCAAAAATAGTGTTTTACTTGGTTTTTATAAATTATGTACTAGATACAGGAATTAATGCAGTCTGGTTTTAATTTATATAACAATATAACCAAACATAATCGCGATTTTGATATGAAATGATTTTTCAAACACATGTACATCTAAATTTTTTCCTTCGAATGAATTTATTTTAATTATTTTCATATCAAGGTACTTAAGGACTATAATATTTTTAAATATTGTATATATATTTTCAAATTCTTATATTTGCTTACTATTTACCGAATTACTTGAATTTAACTTTAAATAATAAGCGTTTCTTTATCGAAGAAATGAAAATTTGATTTCTGATAGCTACTACATAATTTGTACATAAAAAACAAGAATATATATTATTTATTACGACTACTGACGAAAATGAAAAATAATCATCTTCCTATTATTTTTTACGAAATTGTAAAATTCGTTTATTCGTTTCGATTATTATAGTAAAATATATTATTATTATATGGCGTAATGCCATTGACGGCACTCACTTATACTTATAGGCGTCTGACTTGGCAACGATGACGTCCCCTCGACGGCTGCTTCCAGCTCCAGTTCGGTGTATATAGTCAGGGGCACTAATATATTATGATATGCGACAACGTGGTCGTCGTGAGATTTACCGGACTAATGTTTAGTGCGATTTCATCACGTCAATGGTCAAGTAGTATAATATCGTGTACATCGTATCGCACGTCTGTGTGTGACGCGAACGACAAATACGTTGTCACGAGACGGAGCAAATTAATACCGACGAAACGATCATGTAACGACGAAGGAATAAAAAAAAAAAAAAAAACAAACAAACAGCGCGATATATTATTCTATTGTGGCCACATGCGCGTCCTGGCCGACTGTCCGTTATCGACGTTATATCGTGTTCTCCGGCCGACTGTTAATTCGCGGCCGCCACACTATCGCTCGCTGGTATATAATATTAGTGCCACTCTCCGCGCTCGCACGAACACGCCCCTTCCGTGCCGCCGATTTTTCTCCGCCGATCAACGCGCTCACACATCCTAGTCACAATATTATAATCGTTATAATAATATAGAATCACATTGTTATGTATAATATATTATATTGGGCGATTCACCAAGTGTTGTTCATCCCCATTTCATATTCTTTAATCGTGAATTTACTGAATTTATTAGAATTTTTAAAGTTTTGAAGTGACTGGATCAAATTTTAAAATTCCACGATTTTCAATGATATTTTATTTTTATAAGTATCTTGTAACAAATACAGATGATTTTTTTGAAAATGTTTACATGTCTAAATATTGAGTTATAACTTTTTATTTAACAGAGCGATAATAGTATAATACTTATTATATAAAGTCACTTCATGATGATTTGGAAGTTGTAGTAGATAACCAATAATATTATTAACATAAATATTTTATTTTATAATTCGTAAACACGATCGGAGTACATAGAATAATAATTAATAACTAAATATCAGGCCTTTGATTTCGTTATGATTTCTGGTGATGGGTATATTCAAATATCAAAACTTCAGAATAAAAATAATTAAGTGAACATTTGGGTGTTCATAATCGTTAATATTAATATAAATTTATAAACCTATTAAGTAGTTCCAGGAAAAACCTAATTTTAAATACAGGTAATTCGTTAATTATTATAGGATATTTTTTAGAATATTATTACGAAAATCTATTAATAAAATATAATTGTTATTATTATTAGTTGTAAAATATATTATTAGTTATAATTGTTTACTTTTGGATCAAAAATAATTAATTTCACTAAAAAGTTCCACCATAATATTATGCTTGTAAATTATAATCGTTATTAAAAAGTTAACTAATTAATCGAATTTACTACAAAACATAGGTCCGGTGTTAAGAGTTTTATTAATTTTACAAGTGTTATGACTTAATGAGTTCTGGTTAAATTGATTCTTGAGTGCAAGACTCAGAATTAGTTTAAAAGAATTTAATTTTAAAAAAAAGTCGTGCATTTAAGCGCTAATATTTACCTTCTTAATCTATTATTATCGATTACGTAAAATATATTGTTTTAATTCATACAATTGAATAACTCAAAACATTAACATTTAAAAAAATAATTATCTGTTAATTTCCAATAAAAAAATTGTTCTCATATGATAAAAAAATGTTTATAGATATATCGCCAAAAGACACTCCTTAAATGACAAGATCTAAGTAAATATTTAAAAAAAAAATGGTACGCTGAAAAATTTAAAAAAATTAAATTTACATAAATTCACAGTCAAACGATAAGAGGTATTACTAATATGCATGCAAGGTGAACCACCCTGTAAATATTGTATATATTTTATATCTGTATTTAACACTATAAATTAGAATATTATGTAGTACGCAAACGTATAATTTTATGACGATATTATCATTATGCGTATAGATAATATAATATCTATATTATTATAATGTTTGTGCATAATAATTTTGATGTAAACCTAGGTAGCTAGATATCATTCGTAATTACTAGAAATTACGAATTTATTAGGATAAGAATATAGTATAATTCTGTATTTTGAACACGCTCCTATAATTTATTAGAAATCTTCGATATTAACCACATTTGTTTTCCAGTTATCCACGGCTATTATAATATAATCTATTACTTATAATAATATATACTGTGTATCTAAGTATTGATTAATTATTTTAAGGGAGGCGTTTTTTTTTTTTTATATTTCAATGAGAGTTTTCAATTGAAGTCTAGATAATAATAACCCGCAACTACTGTGTGCAAAAATTATGTAAAAATCAGAACAAATGTTGTATATTAAATTATTATCCATGTAAGAAACATATTTTTATGCTAAAAGCCCGAAGCAATCAAAACAAAATCGTAAAAAAATTAAATTTGTAGAAGCAGACTACGAATGTAATGGTTTTTTTAACGATTTAATTTTATACAGTTATATTTTACTAGTTTATTACTGATTTATTAGTAAAATCATATTTCTGCACATACCTATGTATAATTTATCTTGAATATCAAAATCTCATGTATTAAATCGATTACATATTTGTATATTTTTATATTTGTAAATTTTGTTGGTTTATACTGTCAATGACCTAAAACAATTTTCCAATATCAAGGAAACATTAATAAAAAAAAAAATGAAAAACTGATATGTGACAGTTATTTGGATGGTATGATGACATATATTTTATGATAATTTTCGAATCAAAATAAAAATAACAGTACTGTCAATCTGAAAATATAAATAAACTATTGTGCATATTATAATTTGCATAAGAATTTTAATATAATAGGAACAGTACAGGTATACGTACAGCATGTCTAGAAAGTTTAGAAAACCTATGGCCGGGGTCACTCGCGATATAATGACAATGCATACTTGTAGTTAATGATGATACATAAACTAAACAAAAGTAAACTTTTGTATACCATTATATTTAATAGGTAATCTTTGAAAATATTAAGGAATTTAAAAATGTCAATAAAATATGTAAATGGTAAGATTACAAAATACACCTTACAGTTTGTATGTATAATAATATTATGAAGTGTATATCTTTATAGGTACCTATAATTTATACACAATATACACTTACTAAATGACCAAAAAATAACAGTTTTGTTTAACTGATTGATATTCCTTGATTATATCTTACTTCATAATAGACAGTTTTTTAGAATTTTTAGAATATTTTTAATATTTTCCAAAATAATTAAGTATACAATGCAATTATATAAAACTTATTATTAAATGTTAACCAATTCTAAAAAATTATATTTTCAACAACTTCACTTGGGTTTAAGTATTTATTCTTATTTAGGTATTTATTATTTTATAGAGAGATCGGACGAATAATGACATACACTCATGATTTGTCACAATAATCAATAACATAATTGTATTAGATATCATGTTACATTTTTCATAACTAAGTGTCTATATATGGCCAAACGAAAGTGTCATTTTTTTTTATCAATTAAATAACTTGTTAGAAACGGATTTTACTTGAGTACTAAAAGGGTTAATGTTTTACAAAAAATAAATAGATGTAAACAATTATATAATAAATAAATTATAAAAAAAAACATAAAATGCATTTGAATAATTACTATTTAATATATTCAAATACATTCATTATTTTAGATTTTATGAAAACATGAAAAATTTCGGTCTTTATAATTCAGAACGAAATCATTCAAAAGCTATTAATCAATGAGTATAAGGTCTTAATTACCTATTCAATTAATAATAATTAACACGCGGTTCTCTTTAATAAATGAAAGGTGAAATATATTATTATATATTGTATTGTATTTTTAGAAAAACTTCTATTTGTAAATGGTATATAGTTATTTATATGTATCATATATATGTATTGTATGTATATATATATATGAATGTATATTCTTAAAAACCTTCAAATATTATTCATATTTAAAATTTTTAAACTAGGTTAGTCAATATGACGGTATGATGACCACGACGAAATAAGTGATAATATATAACCTTATGCTAACCTTTCGTCGGGAAAGCGAAACTGCAAAATAGTGAATACTGTACGTTAAAGAAAGTATTATTTTCTTGCTTTTTAAAAAACAACACTTTATTTCTTTTTGAACAAATATTAGCTATACTTTGACATCGATTAGTCGTTAAATAATGTAATATGTAAATCAATAATAATTATAGAAACAAAGTTGTGGTAAAAATAAAGGTGTATAATGCTAAACTAGTATGAATTCGTTATATTACTTATATTTTCTGTATTCCCGTAGTTAATCAAAATTAAACTTGAATTCTTGTCGTATTTTGTTTTATACATTATGCAAACATAGAGTGTATTTAATTTTTTATAAAATGTAAAATAATGGCAATTATTAAAAAAAAACCATTATTATACATTTAAAAAATCGAAAAATTAATTTCACGATAGGATATCAAGGCATTCTTTTTAGATAGTTACTCATCTAGAACATTACGTCAATACTACTTAAGTAACGATTAAGGTGAAACCTTTGAATTTCGCAATTATTAGAGCGTCACTTACTATTTTTAGCCTTTCGGATAATTTTATTAATTTTTAGAGTTTATTTTATATTTCAGTTTTCGAGTTTTTAATGCAAAAATAAATAATTCAAAGCATAACCTCGAAAAATTTGGTTAAATCTAAAGCAAGACTCATAATTTAATAGATGTATAATATTTGTACATAGAATTTAACATAATATTAGATTTATATATTTTTATATGTTTGAAATTAATAATACAACATCAAAATTATATTATCACCGATTAAAAAAAAAATGTTTGTGGTTCATATCTATTTTTTATCTTTTGATTATTTAACTACCAAAGTAGTAGAATATAAATACATTTATTTTTTTTAATATAACACAAAAAAATAAATAATGGCCTTTTTAAGGGAATTATAGTGGACAGAAGCATTTGCAAGGCATATGGAATCTGAATGTCTAATGACTAATGAGATAATATTGAACTGTGTCCATGCTACTTTTTTGTGTTTGAATTGAGTCCAATTTATTATCTTAATGTCTTTGAATGGATTCCGTATAGATAAGATATCGTATAACTATCTACAACAAGATTAGTCAAAATTAAATGCATTTTTTCACCTAAAACATCTAAATTTTGTTGACACTCTTCTGAAAATATAATCATACATTTAAAAAATTACAAAGCAAAGCAAAAAAAAAAAACATATAAAAAAATATTGGAAGAAAAAACAATTTTTACGAGAGTAAATAAATAAATTAACTGATTTAACTTTTTAAAATCAGTATTATTTAAATTTTTACCAGCTACTCCTAATATTTTGAACTTTCACATTATTATATTACTGCACCTAAAGATTATTTCTATTATTTTTTAAATATATTTTTAATTAATTAACGGTTTTAACTATTTAAAACAAAAAAAAAATAGTGTAAGCGCATACATTTTTTGGAAAACTACTCCGTCAACTTCCATGTGGTGTCTCAGGAGATAATACTAATAGGTTGAAGGGACTCAACTCTGATAACCCAAAAGTATTTGTGGGATTCAATTCAATATCGCCGTGAAAATTATATCAACGAATGATATCTTCAAAATATCATACAACTATTATTACGATTGGCCTCTATTTTCGGTACAATATATTTGCACATTTTATATTACAGTTGATCGGTAATAATATCAATTTTTATGTACAGAGTGATTCATCAAATATGCTCACTTTTATTTTTTCTTTAATAATGAATTTATTTAAATCCTGATTTTCGGAATTTTTAAATATACTCAAAACTCATTTTTTTAAATCTTGATATTTTTGTAGTGCTTAAAGATTACCCTATGATGATACAAACTTTTTTTTTAAATAACTCCTTTTTTACCGTGTATTAATTAGTATAGATACTAATTTATTTATAAATTACGGTGTACCTAATTCATTAATTCATAATTTTAGTTATTAAAATATTTTTATATATTATATTTATAAGGAAAAAGTCCTTCAAATGGTTTTACAAAAATATAAAATAGATGTAATATAGGTTTAGTGTTTATTAATTTTTATAAATTATAAATATTGATAAATTAATATAAATAACTAAAATTTCCTTCTTCCCATAGCCCCCAAAACCATTATCATGAACTAATTATCCTTAATGTAAAAAATTAAATACTAAAAAACTACTCGTTCGAATTTTGATATTGATATGTCAACATTTTCATAAAAAAATATTCGTTAAATAATTTATAGTAAAAAAGGGGGTTTTTATTTGAAAAATAAAACAGAAATTTTATACCCATATGACACTCTTTAAGCAAGTAGTATGCAAAATCACAAAAATTCCAAAAATCAAATTTCAAATAATTACAATATTGAAGAAAATATTGGAGTGAGTATGATTGGTGAACGATGTGTGTACTATATATTATTGAATAACGGCTGCACGATGCGCTCGTCTTTGGCGTGCGTACAGGTAATTGGATCGCTCCTTGGTACTCCATTCCTCCATAATATATATGGTTATTATTATTATTATTATTGTATTATAATATTTACAGTATTCACGGCGGTCGACTGCCGAGGTGTTGTACAGTCACCTAATTTAGGTACAATTATATTATACAGGAGCGGAGAAAATTTGCGAGCACACGCCATCGACCCCGCAAACATGTGTCGATCTGAGGCAGCGGCTAAACCAACATATTATTATACGTGCGGCCTGCGGGTCTGAACTGTGCAGGTCAGCGGCGGACGATGGCGCGCGCGGTTGAATTAGACGAACAAGAAGAAGAAGAAGACCGTCGCCGCAGCCGCGTCAGTGTCCGGTTCGACCATCTCCGCCTTTATAATGATAATATTATATAAACGTCGTTTTCTTCGCGGACATATTATATTTATTATTATTATACCTGTTACAGTTGTCTCGGCACTTACATTACAGCGGTGGTCACGTGAGCACAGACGATACCGCTATATTATATTATTATGTATAAATACGTATAGATAATAATAATAATAATACGCGTACTTACTACTCTCGTACATATTATAGGTTTATATAGGTATCAGGTAGTACAGTCGCGTGTGCAAAATACGTATTATATTTTAATTATTATTATGCCGCTGTTCGTACAAGATAATAATAATATAATTGTGTCTAAACCTATTTATGTATATATATATATCACTGTAATGTTGTATTATACCTATTATGCACTGCAGATTCGATTCCGTCGCACCACCTCGTCAATAAAAATTGACTTGTGTATACGACTGCAAGAGTCGATTATCATTCGTATATAGGTTGTTTTTAATATACATATATTTGCACGGCGCGTAAAGAAAATCAAACAACTCTTTAGAATCAGACAATATCCCCGATACTGGCAATACTCAGAAATAAGAATGCCTATATGTTATATACCAGTGGTTGCCAAACTTTTTTTACCTCAGGCCATAAAAAAACCTTTTTTTACGTAAATTTTATTTTATTTTTTTTTTTTATGTAAATATAAATTATTATAGTTCTTTCGCGGGCCAGATATTAAATGATGGCGGTCCGTAGTTTGGCCACCACTGTTATATACCTACCATACTACACAATGCATTTTTAGATGGTTTACTTTTTTCAGTTGCAATCCAGTTCGTGTTGTTCGAATGCAAGTGCCGTATTTTTTTCAAATGGGAGAGGGGGTGGGACGTTGGCGATGGACTTTGTGATTTTAGCTTTAATTTGTTTGTTTTTTGTACATATTTATAACTGTGCCTACAAAAAAATAAAATGTAAACTTTATAGTCAATTACTCGGAGTATCTATAATTAATAACCGCAATTAAATCCGTCTTTTCTATGGACTTGCTCACTATCAATTCTCTTTAAGCTATTGATACTACTAAAATCTCAGACTACTCTATACTTACAAACCGTTAAAACTGAACACCGAGACATTGACGCCGACTACAGGTCTTACGATCATAATATATACTATAGGAATGTATAAATATTTTTATAATACTCTCTACATGCCGTTTATATAGATACAGGACGGGTATATTACGTGCAGAATTCATTTGTAGCGAGTTTTTAATTTTAACCAAAATCATTGCGTAATCTGTGCCTTGTATAGTGTGTATAGTGTATTTACAATGTATCACGTGCGTTGAGTAGGTCAAAACCAAACTGCAGCCACCAATACATCATACACCGTAGATTATTAGACCATAAATATGTTCAATATAAATCATAACGTCTTAATAAAATCAAGATGATAATTATTTTAATTACCCGAAACCAGAATCTAAGGGATCAACAAATCATTCACCTTTAGATACACAACACATGCGTACATATCCCCATATTTTTCATAAATACTTTATAATATAATAATTTTATTACATAAAAAAAAATATTATTTAACAATAAGAACAGTAAGCTTGTTAATACTTGGATAATATTACAAATAAAAAAGATAATTATTTGAGTGACATACATAATTCAAATGAATGCCTTGGGGATTTTCTCTCTCGATCTCTTCCTGAAACCAAATAATTTTTCTTTTCGCATATTTGTTAAAATATACTCTTTTACAATACGTTATTAATTATTTTTTCGTTTTACCACTTACTTTTATTTTATACATAGTTTGTATCTCATGCAAATATTCTCGTACTAGGTAACTACACTTAACTGATACACACCAGTTATCAGTATATGCATATACATATGGTTGGCGTGGTTAATTGGTGTTTAAATCGCATTAATATGAGCAATTGACAAGATAAAAGTAAATAACATAATTATGCACCAAACCAATTACTAAATTCACTATATATATATCTATATAACTATACAGATTGTAACAAGACTATTTAACAAATATAGTAACATTTGTAATGGAAGTTTATAACTTAATATGTTCATTATGACCCATCCAATCGGTTATGCAACAACAGTTAATTAATATTGTGTATCAGCTGCTATTTAGTTGATTGAACTAAAATATGGCCAACTATTAACAAATACCAAATTATTATTTTCCGTGTACCTACATTATTACTTATTTGTATTCATGACCGACCTGAACAACATTTTTAAATCAACGTCGAGATTGTTGATGTTTTTTTTTTGCGCATTTATTACATTTTTTCTTAAGTGGTCCAATTATTTTTGTAACTACGACTTAAGACAACGTATAAATACAATATCATATTATTTATTATTATTACGTTCTACATCAGTACTACATAATATTGAGTGCAGACGCGCAGTCAATACCTACCTACCATAAACTATAGAAATAACACCTTTAGTACGCGTGCGGTGCGCTGTAAATATGCAATCTGTATAATATAATTATTTTTCAATTTTCTAGTAAAATATTTTACATATCATATATACTTATATTTAAACAACTATTTTACATGGAAAATAAAAAATAGGTCTCATCCACGTATTAAAACGAAAAATTGCAAATTGCAATCGACATGCAACAAAACGGTTCCGGAGAATACTACATTCAAAGTCTTATAATTTACAGTTAAACGCGATGAGTTACTTATTATAGTCATTTATTAGGATATTTTAATGAAAATAAAAGTTTTGTAGACGGAATAAATGTATGAATATTAACCTACATAAAATTACAATACAATAAATAACAATAATTATAACGAGAAGAATCAATATTTCAATGAAATATGAATGTATTTTAAACAATTCAAACGCAGCTGAAAAATAATATGATTATAAGAACCCCTTATATCAATATTCTTAATGATCCTCATTTAAATAAATAAACCTATTATTTTCCTTAAATTATAACTTAAAATGATGAATATGTTATCAAAAAATATTATTGATGGAATTCATATTATTATATACAAATATAATATGTATTTTGTATATATGATTTATTTGTTTTTATACATACAAATATTAGTGAATACTCGTACAATAAAATGTCTTTAAGTCAATCAATATTTTCTACGTATCGATAATTATGTAGCAACTCCAAATCCGATACTGGTCTTGCTGGTGCTGCGGCATATCGGTATATGATGGTATATCACTCATGTAACTTCTTGAGTGGTCGATAATGAACTAATACTTATCGATATACATATACTCCTATATTTCTTCCTTTAAAATCTTGATCGATATATAGTATATACCTTAGCGTACTGTAACTTTTAACAAGGTATTATTACGTATCTATACTTATTATAAGCAACGATTATATTTATGTTGGTATCGGTAATTAATCAGACCCTTATAAAAATATAATGTGGAAAATGGAAATCTGATTATTATAACAGTTCCGTCACTAAGCTACGAACTTACAAAGAAGGAAACCTGCTCCAAGCCGATTCCGCGGATTCATATTTATATTATATTTTACTGCATTTAAAATTCCATACTAGTTTGATTATCATATAACAATCATCTAAATTCCTTCTTGCGAATAGTAAACCATATAAATTATATACATATGTCTGACTGTGATTTAACAATTATTTATAAACATATTTATTTGGTTGAATATATAATATATACCCAATATCATTGGGTATTAAGGAGGGGGTAAGTACGTCTTAATTTAGTAAATGTCATTCTAATGGTAGCAGGTAAGTGACACCATCTTATAATAATTTAGTTATTAAATATTTTATTTATTTGAGTTTGAATTACTCGTATCAATAATTAATAAACGTTTTAGTTATAATACCACTATATAAACATGGTTTTCGCTGTTGCGTATATAAATAAATTACTTATCAATAATCATGAATTATAACTAGATAAGTAGTACTAATCTAATGATAATAGATTTACTAAAATCAAATTGTATAACTAATATATTTAATAGATATTATTGTAATATTACCATAATAAATATACTAACTTACTATCTGAAGGATTCAGCTACAGTAAACAGGGCCAAAGACAAAAATAACAGATTGTGTAGGTTCATGAATATTTACTCATATATTTTTAAGTGGCTATTAAGACACAAACAAATTCCTGTGATAGGATTGCTAAACAATTCAATCGGAAACTTGTTTCCTCGTACTAAATAATAACACTACAGCAATCGAATCAAAACATACACATTTATCATTAACCCGTTAACAACAAAAACAACATCATCGGGTCATCGATCTAGAAGCTCACATATTATATCGATCATAACACTACGAGTATAATAAGATCAATGATGTGCAATATATAACCATTATAATACATATTATATTATAATATACTAAAGCTAGACGCATATGAAATATATAATATATTAAACGCGCAGAATATATTTTAATAATGAAGCGACAGAAAATATAAACTTAAAACACGTCTGCGGATGACGTTTAATTTATTATACTTGAAAATAGGAGGTTTTAAGAATTCCCAATCGAATCAAATCGCCGACCCATTTGCTAATTTTTTTTCACGTGAACATTTTTGCATGTATAATACCCATGTTCTATATAGGCATAATTCAAACTAGTTCTTATTATGCTGCTTTGTGATTCAAAACGTCCTGAAATATATAATAACGACTTAATAGAGTTATGAATTTTTATTTAATTTATGAAGGTGTGAATTGGGCGGAACGCTAATATAGCTATATGTAATATTATAATACATCGTGTGTATTGCATGCATAATCACTTTTGGTGTGATGTACGCCGTTTGCCGACCGGTAGTCTGTAGGTCCTATACAAAATACTGTAAGTGTATAAAAATATATATTTACAGCTCCGCCTCGATTGCTGTTCACTATAGTATGTATAGTATCTATCTATATAGATAGGTATAATATATTAATCCTCTGCATCTGATATCGCATAGCGGATTTCAAATTAAACAATTAATCGACGTTCGATTAAACCATTATTTATTTTTATTTTATAAGATCAAATAATAAATAACGTTACGGTTATTGGATAAAAAAAAATATTACAGTAATACGTATAAAATTGTATCATTTCCGAGCATAAAACATTGTCATTATTGTCTCGATAGACTTAAACGAACGAGTGTAAAGTAATAGGTATAGGTACAACTAATCATATTACGAGTGTATATTATCGATAACAGAATTTTTTTTCATTACTCCGTCTGTTGTACTATACTTGTCAAAGCCCTAGCTGTTGCTTTTACAGTTCGTCTATAATGAGTTAAACATAATATAATAGATACATACAGATATCCTCAATGTTATATATTATAGACATGTAGTGTGATCACTGTGATGTGTACCTATTATGTTTGTACATATACGCGTAACCAATTATATGGTGGCCTACGTTGTTACTTGTAGCCGTCGATGATCGACTCGACGACCAGGCGGTATACAATAAACATAATATAATACATTTAATATTATAATAAACCCTATAAGTCATAATACTGTGATTTACGATGTTTATCGGAAACAATGACATTATGTATGAAGAACACGAGGATTATCAGTACACGTACACGAATGGGTTGAGATGTTTAGCTATTACAATGAACCTGTGAACAATAATATGAGGATGAGGTATCTAAACATTATATAAATTACCTATATACAGCATTGAGCGTATCGTAGATATTCTAGGATACCTATTAGGATACTGAGTTTTAATGATTGCCGTTTTTGATATTAAAAACTACCTCCATATTATGTTCATTTTCTCCGCAGCACGTAACGATAATTTTCTCTTATTCTAAAATCAAAATCATAGTATCTATAATCTTGTATATGTATATAAACGAAAAAAAATAATAATGGAACTTCATGCGTTTTTGATAAATAGCTAATCAATCTTGAAAATAAAAATGTTCTTTAATTTTATCATTGAAAAAAAAATAATTTCTGTCGCCTTCTTGTATGATTATTATTTGTTATACTTGGTATTTGTAAATAAACTATAACAACAACTACCTATGCTGTTTGTATAAAACTTCAATCAAATAACAATAATAAGCCTCGTCAATCAATAGATATATTGTTTCATTTTACAAAGAAATATAAATAATCCGTAATACCTATATCTATTATATTAACGTAATGAATAATAATATTGTAGAACACATTGTGATGGATACTTGCCTTTGTTAAAACGTTGAATGTATTAGAAAAAATGCCATGATATACCACAAGGTATAGGTGCGATATTGTTTTGATTTCAACTTCGTAGGTATTTTTAAACACCGTGGTCAACTGCTGTACTGCAGCTATATAAATGGTCTATATAATTATTATATTGTTATTACTTATTATAAATACATTTCTTTCACTTTTTATTTTTTATAATTGAACAATTATTATATATTAGAACACACGTGTATACGTGCTCTATTATGTTATAAGGATTTCCTACAAAGCGTCATCTCTCTTCGCTTAATATAAATTACGTACTTATCTATACGGAAAATATAAAAGTGTGTCCATCACGTGCTTACACGGTGTATAAGTACTACATATATATAATATGTACATATAAATTATATACGACTGTTTAATGAATACAATCGCGTATATGTTCTATGTTATAGAATGTTAAGTTAAATCTCTCTAAACATCATTCCCACTACAATTGCGCTCTCTTTATATTATTAGTTTATTACTATATGCATTATTGTTACACATAAAAAAATCATTAATATATATTTAATCCGTTCCCCATCCTATAAATTCGTTTATAAAGACTTAATACAATATTATTATTGATGGTATTAAAATATTAAATGTTTAATCAGTGAGCATGTATATAAAAACTGATTGTAATAATTTTTCTTCTACCCCCTCCTGAGACCTGATTCCTGTGGCGCACTTTTAATTATAATAATTTGAATATTGAGGAAAATATTTTTTATATTTTTTTTTCTAGAACTATGAATTATGGGACCTATATTGCATATCAAACTATTATTTATGATACTTAAAACGTTTTAAGGCCAATAATATAAAAAAATATAAAATAACTAAATGCTAATAATATAGCTTCGGAGAATTTCAATGTTTTAATTTTAATATGTGATAATAATATGTTCATTTTTGTATTATTAAAATACAAATAATTCACACAGTTTTTTAAAAATATTATACACATACACTATTACATTATTTTACGTAAATTATCGTGATTACTTATTAAATTAATAATAAATAACTGCATGATATTATTAAAGAGTTCTTAAAAATGAACATAACGCAATAGTTAAATTTTGTTTTATAACTAAAATTATTTGTTTTTTTTTCACATTAAATAATCAATTTTAGCCCTTAGATAAATATTTACCTTGATAATACAATTTTATATTATAATATTACAAATAATATATTAATTTTAATATACCTAAATGTTTGTGATATACCTATTTACTTACATTGTTTAATGTTTAAATATCATACTTAATATAAATGTACAACGTAACTACGTAACATAATTATTGTAGAATTGACAAAATTACAAATTTACTAATAGATATACCATAATATAAGCATAATTTAAGCTTAGAAAACCTTATTAGTTATTGGTTATTATAAATAAAGGCTTTTTAAAATATATTATTATTTTTTTGACGAAATTACATAAGTTTCATAGGCCATTAATTTTTTTAAATATTTACATTTATACATTTACATCTTCATAATCGACAGGATATATTTTAAATTTTAAAACTTTACAGCATATATTGAATGCCTAGGCACTTCAACTTTACCAATTGTGCCCAAAAATTACTTTTTTATATACCAATTGTGCTCTATACATTTTAGGATCGATAAACCAATTATACTCAAAACATTTTACAATACCTAAGGAAAATTTATTAGTTAGTTATAATATTATTATATAATAAATGAAAACATAAATCGATTTTTTTTTGTGAGTATTAATACATAATATATATAAATAAATATTTTTTTCGCATTTTACAAGTTATTTTAACCTAACTTGTAATCAAATATGCCTAATAATAAAAATGTTTGTAAAATTTCCGATACTGTTATAAAATATATTATACTCAGGCACTTTAGCTAGAAATCAATTGATCAATAAATAAGCTTTAATTTTCAAGCATTTTAGTATGTGTTATACAAGCGTAATTGGTATACTTACCCTAAACAAAAATTTTGTGTTAGGCGCAATTGGTCCATGCCCAATGCTTACACAGTGTTGTGACCATGGGCGCTAGGTTTTCTAATTTTTATTGAGTACCCTGCAAAATCTAAAATTATTTAACTTATAAGCAAAAATATAAATGTAAAATTAAAATCGAAACAAACGACTTTGCATATATCATTAGCTACACAAAAAAAATTTAGGTATAGGATTTAATTTATTTAGTGAATATATGTATTATTAATAATATAGCGGATAATTTGGATTTCGTTAGTTATAACAACCGTCAACCACAACTTAATATGATCATATTACAAGTATTTATCTTAGTTGTATAATTGTCATAAATTATTACTTGTAGATACTAAGTACATTATATAAATAAAATCATAGGTACATATATTACATCATAGAAGTAGAGGAAAAAATATGAATAAACTGCAAAATATTTAATATTTCTTTTATCTATTGAAACTAATATATACTATGAGTCCAGTGTTAGGACTTATCTAGATAAATTATTTATGACGCAGTAAATTAATCGAATTGAAAATAGTTATAACATTTAGAACATTGCGAATATCAGTTATATTGAAGATACTTAAGTACCTAAGTATACGTAATTTTTATTCAATTTTTAACAAGCTTGATGAATGATAATATGATTATGATAGATTATAATAGTCACTAGTTAGACTAAATATTGTTACAATTGGGTACAGAGTAAATGCCGCAATGTACAGGCACATAACACAAGACAAAACACATTTTTTCACCAAAAATGTACCTTTAATTTTTCCATCAATCGTTTACACCAAGTAAGATATTGATCACATTTCCACAAAAACAATAAATAAGGTATACTTTGAAATACGTGAAATTCTATCAAAATTTTAAAATAAAGTATACCATATATTTTGACAAAATAATTTTTGTTATAATATATTGTTGTAAATTTTGTATAAGTAATAATATTAACTTAGTGACGGTAATGAAATTGTGAATAGCTAGAATACGACATTAATATACTAATATATTATATTAGGTACAAAATAAATAATTTGTAAAAATGTAATAATAATTTTTTTTAATTATAACAATAGTCAATTTATTTTAAATAAAAATAGATAAATGAGTAGGTATATAATTATTTTTAGTTTTATTGTTAATTGTAGAATATAGATAAGTACTATCTAATGATTTTTTTTAATAACAGTTAATCATACAATATTGTACTACTTAATACTTATTTAAGATAATTTATAGTACTTACTTGAGAATTGAGATGTAAATACCAAATTGAATGCGATATTATTTAGCTTTACAGGTATATGTAATATGATGTTAAATTTAAAATCTAAAATCTCAATACCTACCATATTGATCTATAAGCCAATATGGCAATATAAAAGTAATAGATAAAAAAAAAAATTGGAGAATACATATGTTATACAATTTATGGTAAATTTTATGATATAATGTATACAATTATACGATTTTGAATCACTTTCTTACATTAAACAGTTTTGTACATTAAATGGTTGTCTTTTGTTGATGCTCACAAATAGAAAACACAACTTACGATATCATTAGGATAGGTTAATCTTATCATCTGTTATGATTAAGTAAAACATTCAATGATGTTTATTCAAAATTTAAACAGAAATAAAATTAATAATCTGGTTTACGTAGTCGTTGGATAATTATGTTGGATAGTTAAAAAATCTCAAAACTAAAATAATAATTTAAAAAATGTTATCGTATATGACAGTGCTATCTAGCGGCTAAATAAACACACGACTGCTATTATTGTCCGGAAATTCGTAAGAAATAAGAATCAATCTATTAATAAGACACGAAGCGTAGAAGAATCGAAACCCACCGGCCACCAGGCATCAATTGCATTTTGCTTTAGGGTCTTAGGGAAGACAGAGAAATTATTTTTTTTATGAGGCTGTAATAACTGAGCCTAAACATCATAATAATTATAATTAGTAGGTGCCTACTTAAAATATTATTAAAATGTAAATAGAACAGCTAACAATTGATCAACTTAAACATTTAATGTCTTAAAAAATATTTAGTAAAGCATAATCTAATTAATAAATATAATGATATAAGCTTAAAGCTACTGTTACGTCCAGTCCTCCGATTGAAAATTACGAGTGAGTGTTAATTATAACTGTTACCTGAGTATAAGACATTTCCTAAATTATCAGTTATAATATTATATCTAATACTTATGCTTTATTAATTTGATCCACTGGTTACTGGTAAATAAGTATCATATCATTTTTATCGACATTTTTAATACCCATAAGGCTTTTATAGATATTGCATGTGCGGAGCGACGTATGTATTGATTATGATTATAAAATTATGTGTTTATATTGTTTTTCTTTTTTGTATGTCTGTCATCAGTCATCAGTCATCAATTTCGTCAAATCAATTTTTGACAAATTCGAATTTGTTACTAATTACCGTAGGTACTTGAAATTTTTACCAGTTACCACGTATTTATTATATTATGATTTTTAATTATATGATTCAATATTCAAAATTTTTGAAAAATTAAAATATTCATAGAAGTTATTCTTAGCTTTGTATAAAAATATTAAAAATATATAAGTACATTATTTTTAGTTAACATTTGACAAAATTTGTCAAAAATTCAAAACTGAAAAAAAAATGTTTTGTTTTATTGTATAGTTAGAAATTTATAACAACTTTCCTTTTGTATATAAGTTTTGAAATTTAAAAATTTATTAAAACTATATACAATATTCTTCACGCACAGACGCACGTTCATACCAATCATACTGGAACGTCTGAAACCATAAAATCTATAAGTTGTAATAATAATTTATTTCCTATAAAGACATTTATAAGTTAAAATTTGGACAGAATAACTGATACAAACAAAAAATAATGATGTAAATTATTTTGTTCTAATTTAAAACCATTTTTTTGCAGAATCTTAAGACTTCTACAGTTCTGCGCATATTTTTATGAATTTTAGATTTTTACTGTTCCTAATGAAATTTTTATTTATTTTTAAGATATTATCTTACCGTGAATTCATTTTTACTGTTTTACTATATTTACAGACACGCTATTCAATTTTGAGTTAGGTAAATTAATATAATAATATAGTAAAAATATATATTAATGATATAATAAACGCAACATTTTTAGAAGAAATTATATCAAATTATTGTAGTATTAAAAATAAAATAAATTACTTTAATAGCTATCTATATCAAAAAAACATGAAATATAGTATGTGATATAGGCTGATAGGCTGTCTTCATTCTTCGCTCTTAATTGTTTTTAATGTACCTACAATGATAGATCACTGAATTCAAATTTAAGTATTTAACATGTTAAATTAAACTACCTAACCACCCATAATGTTGTTCCTCAACCGAAATCTTATGTACGACAGTGTGAATCCACTTGCCTACCTTTTTAAAATTGTATCCGAGTTTTTTGGCTATAAAGTCAGTAGGTAACAGACTAGTTTTTCTGCAAACCGGGGGCGAATCTAGGCTATAATAATGGGGGGGGGCAATTTTTAAAGGACAAACATGTAGTAGTAGTTCGTGGTTTAAAGGCAAGGTTTATAGATTATAAACCTTGGTTTAAAGGACGGATATAGAAAATTATCTATAATTATCTATTATAGGGAACATCCGTAGTCAGTAAAAAATATTCAGAAAGCCAGTAGTGGCCGCACTGTGCAATAATGACGAGCGATAATTTCGTTTGGCCGTTATCAACAATAAATAATAAGTCATGACGGTCGACGGGTGACGAGCACATTTTGTAGTTATCCGCACATTTCTAAAATTAATACTCTAAATTTTGAACGTAGTCACGTTCTGCATTAAAACTACCAATTATTGTAATACTGACAACAGAGTGAATCGTTAGTGTTGTAGGACTCTGTGTTTCATGAGAACATAGTACGATTATTGAACTACGACTGCTACAATTTATAACGTAAACACAGCCACCACAGAAACTTCTCGCCAAGCAATATGCCAGTATTCACAGGTGAGTGAAATGATTGATAGGGTCGAAAGTATATGTTGTTTAATGAAATGTGTATTTTTTTGGGGGATTCAGTAAAGGTAAAATGGGGCAAAGAAGTATACCCAGACGTGGAGATAAACACAGACGAACCACCTCTTGTGTTCAAGGCACAACTATTTGCCTTAACTGGTGTCAATCCCAACCGCCAGAAAGTAATGATGAAAGGTGGCACCCTAAAAGATGATGTTTGGGGCAACATACAAATAGTCGAAGGTCAGAATATACTGATGATGGGCAGCAAGGATGAGGATGTACCCATAGAGCCTACAGTCAAGCCAACGTTTGTTGAAGATATGACTGAAACACAATTGGCCACAGTTGTAAGTCATTATTCTTTATAATTTAAATAAGAATTACCCGAAATTGATAAATTTAATTCATTTTTAGACCAATATGCCTGCGGGTCTTACCAATTTGGGTAATACTTGTTACTTGAATGCTACTGTTCAGTGCCTCAAGACTGTACCTGAATTACGGCAAGCCCTAAGTGATTTTAACGCAGCATGTAAGTATATAAAAAAGTTCTCATTTTTATTTTACACATTTACCTTCTGTATTTTAGCATCTTCATCTCTGTCTAATTTTGAACCGGCTGAGAAAATCACAATTGCAATGAGTGATTTATATCGAACTATGGAATCTCATCAAACAATTCCACCTCTTGTACTTTTACAAGTATTACATCAAGCATTCCCCAGATTTGCAGACAAAGTAGAAGGGCATTATATGCAACAGGTAAATAAAATATTGATAGTTATATAATTTGATTTATTTATCAATTATTTGTATTTTTATTCAATTTTATTAATTAATTACTAATAATTTAATTTATTTAGGATGCTAATGAATGTTGGGTAGAACTTATTCGTATGCTACAACAAAAGTTACCTGCGTTGAAAAATGATAAGTCAACCACTAATTACAAGTAAAGTTATTAATTATTTTCAAACCAAAATAAATTATTAAATACAATAATTTTAATGTTTTTTAGGTCTGTAATAGATCAATTTTTTAGTGGTTCATTTAATGTTGAATGGAAATGTGTAGAAAGTGATACTGAAGAAGTAACCAAAACTACAGAGTCATTTTTGCAGTTGAGTTGTTTTATATCTCAAGATGTCAAGTATATGCACTCTGGTTTGAAAAATGTAAATATTATTATGGAAGTTATTACAATTAATTTTTAGTCTTGAAATTATAATGAAAATTATACATTATTAATATTGTGATACTCTATTATAGAGAATGCAAGAGCACATTACTAAACATTCTCCAATACTCGGGAAAGATGCTGTTTATACAAAAACAGTAAGTTTATACAATATGAATTACATAAATTAATTAATTATATTAATTGGATATTTCAGTACTTAATATTAATTTATTCCAATTTAGTCAAAAATCAGTAGACTGCCAGCATACCTGACTATTCAGTTTGTGCGATTCTTTTACAAGGAAAAAGATAAAATTAATGCAAAAATCTTAAAAGATATTAAATTTCCAATTGAATTTGATGCATTTGAATTGTGTACACCAGAACTACAAGAAAAACTCGTACCCATAAGAAGCAAAATAGAGGTAAAACCACCAATGTAGTTTAATTTACACATAGTATGTTGCAATGATTGAGATTACTGGTTTTTTTATAGTACTAATTCTACAGATATTTAATAAAAAGCAGTAACTAATAAAGTATTATTATTATTAGTGTTATAAATATATTTTCTTGAGGTTATTACTTGTCACACATAATAGTTATAATCTAAATAAAAAATTCTGTTTTTGTGTTTATTATATCTAAAACATATACTCATTATTATTATAATATATGATAGTTATCAAGTGTTGTATAATGTATCATCTTGCTTTCTGCAATTAGTGTGCTTTCTAATAATATAATTTTAAACCATTTTGAAATTTATTAAATTGTTGAACATACTTCAATTATCTTCAAATGGATTGATAATTTTTTCCATTTCAAATGTAAACTTTTGCCCTTCAATAGTATTTTGCAACATTTTTTATACTGTAGTGATATTAATTGCTACTCCTAACTATTATTATTTATATTATAAATTATTTATGATAACTGATGTTAACTAAACTGAAATGTAGCTTAATTAATATTATTATTGGATTTCTTATTATAAAGGAGTTAGAGAACAAATTGGCTCATGGCGGTGTAAAACCAAGTGCAAAACAGTTGGCAGAATCAAAACAAGAAAAACCTACAGCTCCATATTGGTTTCAAGATGGTATTTCTGATTAACTAATAATTTATAGTAATGTTCTATCCATTAACTATTACTTTAAATGTATAGATTATGGTTCAAATAACTCTGGTTACTACTCCCTTCAGGCTGTTTTAACACATAAAGGTAGATCAAGCTCTAGTGGCCATTATGTTGGCTGGGTTAGAGAGTCCCCAACATCTGAAAAATGGATCAAATGTGATGATGATACAGTAACACCAGTTACAACTGAAGAAATCCTTAAACTATCTGGCGGAGGTAATGAAATATGATTGTTTGTGCAAAATTGTTAACAGTAACTAATTAATACATACTTTTTTACAGGTGATTGGCATTGTGCATATGTTCTTCTTTATGGTCCAAAACTCCTACCAGTGGATACTTCATCTGTATCTAGCTGAGCTTGTTCAACTTAATTAGTTTTCTTTCACCAAAACAAAAAAAAAGAGAAAGAAAAATCATTGTAAAAATTGTTTTTTTTTTTTTTTAGAAAAAAAAAAGAATATATATCATGGAAGATTATAAATTAACATTCACAATATTGTCAAAATAATTTATTTAAAATACAGTTTTTTTTTTATATTGATACATAATTTGTTATGAAAATTATTGTTATTATCATAGTCATAATTTATTTCATAACTTAGGAATAGTCTGCACGTCAGGTTAGTAAACATAAAATTCAATAAAAAAATATGTAAGGAATAGAATACTTTGTTTACAATTAACAACCCTATTTGGAATATAAATTCTTGCAATATAGTTTCTTGTCGTTGAAACATAAAATGTTCTTTAAAACTTAATTCGGTGAAGATAATTTACATCTAAAAATAAATAAATTAGTTAGTTTTAACATAGCACTCATATAATATTACAAATTTACAATTAGCAGTTTTTAAATACATAAACAATATTAATTAATCATTATGAATAATGTCATATCAACTATCAATTGACTACATTGATGGCAACATTTTGTAATATAAACATCTACAGAAATTATCACTATAAATTTAATTGTATAAATAATATAATTTTACCAACCTAACATACAATACATGCATGTTTTTTAATTAAATATTCGATGTACAAGATGACATCCGAGTACTAATATTACATCACTTGATCCCAGCCCCATTGGTTCTCGGATTGGTGACTACTTGTTTAATATTACAAGTCTCTTAACGTATAATAATTGAAATTAAATGTATAAGTCAAAATGCTAATAGTAATCAAAGGATGAAATATTTCACATAAAACTTATTTATTTTTTTAAAGCAAAATTAAGATGAGAATTTTTTCTAGTCAATTGAAAAATTGTTACGTTATATGTTAATATTTTCAAATGTACGATTAAACCATTTATTGACACTAAAATATAAATTAAATAATAGATAAAATACCTTTTTTTATGTGCATGTAGAGATTCTTGTCCACTATCTTCTTCGCTAGAATTTCCATCACTAGAACTGCTCGAACTACTAGAGCTACTTGAACAACTGGAACTATCTGATGCAAGACCCGTATTGTTCTTTAAGTCAACAGAGTCTGCTACTGCTGCTAAATCAGGTTCTTTGTTTTTTAACACTTTATACCACTTGCGTGATAATTTTGGTCGTCCTCTAACTGTTTTGTGCCATACTACAGGAAAATTAGTACGGCTACAAAAATTTTGAGTAACTGCAATAGTAGTATCTAAGTTGAGTACAACGTGCCACCATCCACCAGGTACATATACAGTTTCACCAGGACCTTGTATTATCTCTATCTAAAGTTTAAAAACAATTGTTAAGGTAATATGAGAAACATTTTCAATTTTTAAGATAAATAAAAATTAATTAATAAACTAAATATAATTTTTAATTGGGGCATTGTTTATTAGATGAAGATATTAATGTTTTGATTTTCAAATATTAAAATTAAAACTAACTGGTGAGCAATCCTTAGGCCAAGTTGGCAATTGAGTACGAGGATAGATGATTTTAAACCAAGTGATAGCTTCATCACGTTGTTTACCACCCTCAGCCGAAGTGACTTTGAGCAGTTCTTTAGGAGTATGAGTAGGAAACAGACACCATCTAATTGAACATTCCATAATTAACATGCTTTTCATAGAAATTGAAAAAAAAAAAATTAACAAATATTACCTTTTGTGTCCAGTAATTAATGAATTCCAGGCACTGGTACCTAATGGATCTATGTGAATTCCAGTCCCTGATCTAGAAGGACCCATGACAAACCATCTGTATGGAGGTCTTTTTTTTTCACCTGCATATTTAAACAAGTCATCTCGAAAATATATAGGTATATCATAATCATCCAATAATTTTTTTCTTCGATGATGCTGTATACAAAATGTAAATAAATAAATTTTTTATTAAATAATTATAGGTATATACTAAATTAATAAATTCAATGAGTGTGTCTTGGTTAAAATAATTGTCAGATGATTGATTTATATACTTTTAATTTTTTTTGCCAGAATAAAGATTCTGCTTTCTAATTTAAAGAGCTTTAACAGTAGACAATCATGACAACTGTTTCATACATTAAGAGAACATTAAGTGATAGTATCTGTTGGTAAGATCGAGATTGACTTTTATTATGTGCTGAGTATAAATATAAAAAATCTATTTTCCTAGAACTATTTCAATTAGTATAGTAAACATGTTAATTGAAAACATAAATAGAACTTACATCACCAAAACTACTGTCAAATATATACAAAGGACTATCGTCTTTATTATTGTTCATGTAATGAACAAAATATTTCATTTTCATCTTTACACTATATCCTTGATTGTCCTCTCCACATTTAAATCTTTGGTTACGGTACTTTTTTCCTATTCTCTAATTGAAAAACAAAATAAATGTTAAAAACTATTATACTATAAATAATTCAAATATAATATACTTCTAATGTCCACTTATAAGAAGCTCTCCAATTATTTTGTAGTCCTCTTATCACAACTGGTTTATAGGGTCGCTCATATTTCTCTACAAATACTTCGGGGCTCACAGTTTTTACGTCAATGCGATCTACATTATCATGTACTTTTGTAAAAGGCTTAAAATTGTCAGCGTAACCATGGGCATGCCATGCATATTTATCACTCAGTTCTAAAAAAAATATTGCAAATCGTTATCTTTATTAGTTTAAGACTTGGATTAAATTATCAATGCTGTCATTAATTTGGTAAACAGCATTTTTCTTTAATTGTCTTAGAATTTATCAATGTTACAGTTAAGGAATAAGTTTTAAATATAACCAAATACATACAAGTTCATTATAAAATTTGATATAAATATTAAAAAATGAAACATCAATTATTTTCACAATTATCAATATTTGAAGACAAACACACGATAAGTTTAGTTATCAATAGACAATAAGTAAAAACATTTAAATAACAGTTAACTATGTAAATTTAATCACACTAAACAAATTAAAAATGAATAAGTATTAATGTAGTTAAAATTACTTGAATGATGATTTCATAAGAATAACATTTCTGAGGTATCTATTAAACTTAAACTTCAAATTATAACAATCATGAATTTCACAAATATTAATGTACAACATATTAGTATACATAATTATAAGTTTTTATTTCTTGTTAATTTTAAATACCTGGTCTAGCTTTATTCTTAGCTTCTTGAATTCTCTTCCTCGTCCTAGATTCCGAGCTATTTGAAGAGTCACTCATTATGTACTAATATTTGATTTTTTTTGCCTGACAAAATTTGTTTTCTTTAAAACGTATTAAATCTAGTACGTAGTAAAAATAATTCTAACAATAACTTGAGCTCCTGACTGGTTCACGTTATAAAAATGTAATTATATCTGGAACAAAATATAATATTATACAAAATTAAAAATTAACATTAAAATCGTATCTAATATATAAAAAACATTGTAATGGTTATAACTTATGATACCTATTACAATTTACAAAAATAAAAATCTGTAAAATGTAACTCCTAAGTACTGAGTTATCAATTTTTAATTTGAAATAAAAACATAACCTTATATTTTAGGGCTTACTTTATCGGATTCGACCACCAAATTAAACTTAACGGCTTCAAAGAGATTACAATGATAGTAATAACAATGAAATAATACAATATAATTTATTGTAATTGTAGACAGATACTTCATGATCTTGACATGATTAAAGATAATATTATTAAGAGATAATATATCTTAGGTAAGACTATATCTTTAATCGTGGTTCGTGATAAACAGAACGTATTTCCACACAATAATAATTAATCTGTGATATTTCTTCTAACACTTACAATATAATATATTATTATAGTAGTTACAGACTACAGTATACCCATGTTAGCACTAGGATATGAAAACTATAATTCTAGAATATTAGCCATTGACTGAGGTCCTGTCTGTTTTACCAATTAAAATTATTAATGGAAGAATAGCAGCTACTAAAATACTTACTCAAATACATTAACATTCCAAACTGCAAGTATTGTAATAGTAATAAGTTGAACATTTTTTTTTTTTAGTGTACTATCCCTTTTAAGTCTTAAAATTAAATCTATCAACTTGAGTTATATACTTTATTCTCTATTTATAAAAACATATTTGTTTTAATTTTAGTTATAAAAATGTCTGACGAGGAAAACGATCGTTTTGAAGAAGAACAAAGTTTGTTAACTGACAATTTTGAAACCATACCGCATACACCGAGTGCTTGGGAACAAGATATATACGATATTGATGAAGATCCAGATCCACATGGTAAGAATGTTAACAATGTTTGTATATCAGTTTGAAAGTACATACATTTTCAAACTTATACAGTTCTTTATTAACAGATATAATTATTTTTTCTTTTGTACATTTATTTATTTGTAATGTTAAGTAGAATGTAAATTATACAATTATAATTAAGACTTATTTAATTATGTCTCAAAAGTAATATTAAGTATAAATTGGTATGATGAGTCAAACTAAATAATTTTATACATTTTTAAAATTATTATTATTTTATGGTGTAACATAAGTTTAAATATAATTAGCTACTCCAGAAAGGGAGATTTTATGGGCTGCCGAACAAGGAGAATTGGATTTGGTTAAATCATTGGTGTCAAAACATACTTACTTGGTTCATGTTCATGATAAAGATGGTTATACTGCTTTACACAGAGCATGTTATAGTAATCATCTATCAATTGTTGAGGTATTCGCAAAATAAATATATTATATTTATAAGCTAATTTTATTTATCTGCATATATTTTTAGTTTTTATTAGAAAATCATGCAAATCCAAATGCTCGGACTGCTGATCAATGGACACCATTGCACTCTGCTTGTAAATGGAATAATGTGGAATGTGCCGAAAAATTAATAGAAGCTGGGACTGACATAAATGCTTTAACTAATGGCGGTAAAGATTAATTAAAATTAATTTATACATATATATTTATATACATACACTTTTAATATTACATTATGTTTTATAAATAATAAATATTATATTTTACAGGTATAACACCTTTACATTTAGTAGCAGAGTTGGCTGATTCGCATAATCTCATTGAACTATTATTATCTCAACCAGGTATTCAGGCTAACTTAAAACTACCTAATAGTACAGGTGATACACCAAAAGATATTACGGCTCGAAAGAGCACAAATGAACGACTTTTTGAATACTCTGAACCATGTTTCAATTATATTTGAATTGAATAATAATTATTCAGACCAAAGACTAATACAAGGCCCGCATGATGCTAATAGTACTTTTTTACTGGGGTGTGTACTAATCGAATTGATGGATTGTGTGTATGAAATATTGTCATTAGGTTTTAACTTCTCTATAAGTTTAGCACTGACAAAATCCCAACACCACAGATGTCCACAGGTTGATCCACTAATTATTATGCTATCATTATGAAATACACAGTTTTCAATAAAATAATCACCGACTGTATGACCTGTATATCTGTAAAAATTATTGTATATATTATAATGTATAATGTAAATATATTGTCATAAAAAATTAAAATCTAATATAAAATTTCATACTCATTTAATAGTTCTCCTTTTTGTTTATCCATTAACTTCAATGTATTGTCTGTACAGCTTACTAAAGTGCACATATTGTCTTGTGTTGAACTAATACATGATATTGGCTCTACAAAAAAATAATGCTTTAATATGCATTGTTACATTTTCAATATAAATTCCTTACTTCCAATAAAGTCAGCATCCAAATTTCCCATTCTTATGTCATAAGTTCTTAAAAAACAATCTAATGAACCCGTTAGAATTTGATGGCCTACTACTAAAACTTTAGTAATACTGTCTTTGGCTTCTTTTAAAACCTATAATTGTAAGTGATCAAATAAACAATAAAACAAATATAGAATTTTTAGCAAATTTAAATACAGGTGCATTTGAAAAATTTGCACCCAGTGCAACAGGTGTTTGCCACAGGTGATTTATACGAATAATGTGGTGTTCTGCACTGTATGAAAGTCATTTACGTAAATAATCAATGACTTATAAATATATGAATGTACCCAAATTAATTTTAACTGATTGTAGTTTTTTACTGCATTTATTAAAAATTATAAATTTTATAATAAAAATACGTATATAATATACATTATATGCAGATTGCTTTATTTCTTAATAAATATATAAAAGAAATCCTCTCCTAAATCCATCACTGTACTTATATTATAGTTATTAGATTACTGAAAAAAATAAATTGTACATTTTCATTTAGTGCTACTTTTATGTTATGTATAAATACAACAAATATTTGATAAGTTGAAACAAAAATGAATAAATTCTTATTATTTTAGTGGAAAATGTGTAGATTTGTTGGATTAAATTTTTATCTTTTTAGTTTATTGGTCATTGTTTTAAAATGTTGAACAAAATGAATGTTTTTTATTAGATTAAAATAATAAAATAATTTAATATTTTAAGGTATAATATTATAGTTAAAAAACCAACAACAAAATCCAATGAAACATGGAAAAATGGTTGAAATAGATATATTACTTGTATTGGGCTATTGTTGCGACTTCTAGTATCCCAACAACAAACAGTGTTGTCATTCGATCCTGACACTACAACTGAGGAATCTTCATTATATTCAACGCAATTCACTGTAGCAGCGTGCTGCCGTAATCTGCGTTTTACTCGCCCATCTGACACATCCCATAATACGACTGATTTATCAGCTCCGCATGATACCAATTCACTTGAAAAAATAATAGTTTAAACCTATTTGATTTTTATCAAGATGATAATATTTATTTGAAATAAAATATGAACACCTGCTATCGCATGAACCACATGCATCCATTACACAGTCTCCATGACCAGCGTATGTTTTCAAACACAACTCCTTAAATGGATTCCAGAGTTTAATTTTCTTATCACTACCACATGTAAGGCAATATTCACCATCCACTAAATGCAAAATGACAGTAAGCTAGACAAAATTAAATACATAAATAGTCTAAGTAATATTGTTTACCATTAAACCTCACAGAGCGTATTGCTCCTTGGTCACATTTTGTATTCGATACACACTTCAAATCCATTTCGTAAGTTCCTGAAATCACTAAAATTAAACTAATAAGTATAAATCAAACATAGAAACTTTGACAACCGATCAAATATTCAAATTCCTATTTTATAAACACAACAGGATTTATACCGGCTGCAGTATGAGATAAGTTGATAACACAGTTATCAAATGTAGATAACAATATTATAATCGTTTATTATTGATAGTACTAAAGCCGTGGTTGTTGATCAACATCACAGATGTATAAAATATATAATATCTATTATATAAATAAAATTATAAAAATATATGTAATATATTTACATATCTGTGGTCAGCATATTATATGCCACATTTTTATCTAAAATATTTTATGAGTCTGTGGTATTGACTTTAATAATATAACAATAATATTATATTTATACAGTAGGTATACTGTGTCATTGCCATGGTATTTAAATAATAAGTAAATCAAACATTTGTCGTTTATATATTAGACGTGGCGATTGATCCAAATCTAAGCAAATTAGGGGAACGTGGGCACGTGGTTACATTTTAAGGAAATAACCAGAAAAATTAAGTTTTAAAATAGCTGTTTAGAATTGTTCCCACTTCAAGGAAACGTAGTTAATATTTAATTATTTTACCTTCTTTCTTTAAATTTTTTTTAGCATACCCCTTCTATTTATTTGAAACGGAACGCTGGAAACGCAACATTTACTGTGGTGAATTTGTAAATCACCAGTTTTTCTGATATGAAATATACCTACCTATAACCTATAATAGGGGTTGGGAACCTTTTTGTAGATATGAGCCATTTTTTCAAAAAATTACAAAACTATAATATCCAGAGAGCCGCACAGGTTTGAACAACCATTTTTTTTAATGGTGATGTATAAATTATTACTTAATTAGTACATGTTATTAGAATAAAGATAGTATTATTATTTCATTGAGAAATTGGTAGGCAATAAAAACATAATAATACGTCTTAAATTTAGAAAATATAGAAAAACTTTATTTATCACTATAATAACGCAGGTATAATATAATTTATATTTTACGGATAAAGATTGATAATTATCCAAAGAGCCGCAGGTTGCACGTTAAAGAGCCGTAGGTTCACGACCTTTGACCTATAGCCATAATATTTGTATCTAACTATAAAAAAAAAATTGAATTATAATAATAATTAATATAATCAATCGTTAGGCCGCGGCAACCACACTTGAACCTTTTTTGTCTGCACAATTTTGGTCACAATGCGACCACTGCAGTAATCCTGGCTACTGTGAACGTGGCTATTTTTCACGTTTTATTCATTTATCATGTAAGAAGATTTCAAATCTATGAGTGTTTTGTCAAAAAATTTTACGATTCACTTTGTAACGCAGCGATTGGCCATAGTTGGGTTAATTGCTCAGTTTTTATAGGAAATCTATATGTTTAATACGTCGTGTATAATACGGGAACAAAAAAGATAAAATATGCATTAACACAAATATTTAATACAGGAGCACTGCCCGAACGATGACAGACTTACATAGACCACGGAACAAGACCAAGGTCGAGGTCGAATTTTGTTCGTGCATATAACAGAGCTTGAGCTAAAGAAATGCGAAAAGGTATGAAAAAAAAATCAATATTTAATAATATGAGTAGGTACAAGCAATATTATGAGCGGGCAACATATTATGTTTAAGATACAAAAATAATGATGCCAAATGCTTTCCATAATCGTGCAAGTCTGCTCGGAGTGGGTCTTGCTACGATGGTGGACATTGAATGGCAATGCTGGTCGTTACGCAGGGCGTTTTATACCTGGTTCATTAGCGATTACACAGGACCGGTCTCGTGTGGCAGATAACAAGAAACCGTCGAAACCTCAATAGTGCATCGTCGATGAACGCACAAATGAAAGTTATTATAAGAATAAGATAATAATTGTTATAATAATAACAAAAATAGTAATATTAATAATAATAATGATATCAAAAAAAAAAAAAAAGAAAAGAAGCATCTAGAACGGAAAATCCCCCCTCGAATAAAAATTAAACAATTTTTAAAATAATTTATTCCTATTAAAACCTTATTGCGTCCCCATTTTGTTCCACGTTCCTCTGATTATTTTATTGTTTAACTAGTTTGAGTTAAATTATGCTGAAAAAAGTTATCCAAGTTGAGTTTAAATAATTTCAAAATATAAACATATTTGAGTAATAATAATTACGTTAGGATACCACGGACTATAGGACTTGAAATTTTTTAGGGGTCTCCAATTTTGCATCATACAATAACAATTTTTTAATAATTATTAAGTACCTTCTAATTAAATATTTAATCTAACGTTTTAAATAAAATACCTATATTTAATCCTTAATATAAATACTTATTAAAAAAAAAAAATGAATATTGGAAAATAATATTTGTTATTTCTTAATTTCTTTCTTGGGGTTTAATTTAATATTATCATCATCAGTTATGGGTGTAATCTCAATTTATACCGTAACGATAATTGATTGTCGTTTTACTTATTCAAAAATGTGCTCTGCAGTTATAAAGGTTCTTTGTCATATCGTGCAAAATAGAGACAATACAAAAGTAAATAGAATAAAAATAGTCAAATAGAACATCATCTTAGGCGCATATTGGGTCCATTTTCTTTACCAGTAAGTTAGATATAATTAAGGCCTACTTAGTATATTAATAGGAAAGCGTCTTATGTATTTCATTTATTCATATAACAACAGCAAAGTTATTTGCCTATTTGTTACACTACGACAAAACTATAAAGTTACTATTTTTCCAAAAACGCTGTTTAGTTGTAAAAATAGTTATCTGTAAGTAATTTTCTGTTCAAGAAAATAATAAAACATTTTTATAATTTGTTCTGTAAAAATAAATAAATACCTATCTACCAACAATAATATTAAACGAATTTTTTTATGAGTTATAGCTAAATAGCTTGATTTTTTTATGATTGTAATGTGATTCTTGTTTAAAGTAAATCCAAAGTTTAATGTAAAATTAAAAATTAAATGACTAGGATTTTAGCTCAGAAGTTTATACGGACTACAGATATCTTTTATCTTAACCTTATCAAATACCCAGAAATTACTGGCAGTAATGCCTACCACGAACACCATAATAATAATAATTTAATAATTTTTAATTGAAGAAAAACTAAATATACTATTAATTATTTGTGAGTTTATTAATATTAGTGAACATAAAAATTAATATAAATATTACATTATATTTATAAACACAGTAATTGGTAATTCAATAATATTTTCGGGTAGATCACGTACCGTTAAAATGGAGTTTGGTAGATATACCAAAAGATAGAATGTCTACCTATAGATAGTATACCTATTAGTAATAGGCTATTACCTACATCAAAACATATATAGTATATATGTACCTCTATGGCTTTATGGTATATGGCTCGCTGTATGCATAACTATTGAGTATAAATTGTAAATAAATGTACATTATAATGAAGTGACTCGAAAAACTAACCGATACCTACATTATTGAATAGTTGTACACGCTATCGCTATGAGTTTATCACTGATGAAAAATTCCTTTTTTTAAATATATTACCGACTTTATTTTGTACAAAAATGTTTTTAAAAAATCAGAACATTTTATTAAAGTTTTCTACATAAACCATTTTTCTATTAATACAAACGTCATTATAAAATAAAAAATTACAACAACATATACATAATTAACATATTAATAATATTATAATTTTTAACTGAAAATAATATTAATGGAATTTATCTAAGTAGTAAGTACTAAACTTATAAAATAAAAGTAAATTTTTTAGTATATAATATATTATCATAGTGTATAAATATACTAAATAGTATTTATACAACATTTGGAAACAGTTAAATACTAAAACAAAAAATATTATGTTTAAGTACCAGTTACCTTAAAATATTTATGAATTACAAATATTTATTATCATAATATACACAGTTCTAATTCACATTATGATAACTTCGTTGATTTTTCTAACAGAACAAATTAACAGTTTATTCTTTAACTTTGTTTTCTACCTTAAAGACTATTTTATTTTCGCTTAAATACTTTAGCATAAATATAATAATTATAATAAATTATTAAAAAAAAAAATAATAACATTATATCATACTGTATATTATATTGTAGGTACTTACACGAAATTTTTTTTATAAGCATAAAACATGCATTGACGAAATTATAATGTGATTAAAATGAATAACTATGATATTTTATTATCTATTATTAATTGTTATTATTATTTATGACTAGGTTAACACAGAAATGAATGAAAAAATATTTTGTATTTAATTGTATGCATTACAGTGCACCAAAAAAAGTACAATAGTACCATTTTAAGCTAACTCTTTCCGGTTGACAAATGACAATCCATTAAAATAATAACACCGGTTTCAAATAAATCCTTATGATATACTATATGGGATTTATTTACTTATATAAATAATTGTTAGTTCCCTATTTTATAAATAAATATACGTGTAGGTATGGGTATGACAAATTTATATTAATTTAATTATCTCATGATTTAATGTTGATGGCACTAATTATACACAATAATTTTTTTTTGATGGAAAATATTATGATTATTTTTATGTATAAAATCTATTAATTATAACAGGTATAACTATTGATTTTTTTTGTTTTTACTAGAATTAACATTTAAAATTTCTTTACAGTAAAGAAGAACTCAAAACATATTATGTTGTAGTTGTTTGTAATAATAGAAATTTATAGTGGATATTCAATTTTTTTGAGCAAATTATAGAGGTGTTAATAGATTTATCATAAATTGAAAATTATTTATTTAATCTTAAATTATAGAAATTTAATAGGTAATATAGATAAATAATTTAATCCATGTATTTATAGATCAAAATATTTATGAAATATATTAAATTTCATTTTAGTAAGTTGTTTGACAAGAGGTATAAAACATATTGGGTATTAAAGTAAAAAATATTATATTTTGAGTCTTACAATAAACAAAAGTACAAAACGTAGGAATTAAAAAATTATTTTAGTTAAATACATATAAATTAATGTTGTCTTATATGTAACTAAATTGACTAGACATCGATTTGGAATGAAGTTTCTTGTGTAAGTCTTCTAGGTGATCTTCGTTGATGAGATGATATTTTTGGGCGGCGTTCGTATTCACTTCCCTCGTTTTGTCGCATTGGTCTGGAGTCTGAAAACCTAGCCGGAGGATTTAAACGCTCGCTAAAACCCAAAACAAGTATTATAATTTATTGAAAATGTATGAAAAACTTTTAATAGTTCACGGATTTTGATACCCGTACCTAAAATTAATTTCATCATTATGACTTGAAAACCCACTGTTATTTTTCAGTGATCTTTTTGTAAATACTTGGCTTTTGGATTTAGGCTTCCGAAGAGGAGGAATTATAGAGGGTTTTCTGACTTCCGCTATCGAGTTCTCTGACGAAGAGCTGGTACCTTCGTTACTCACTTCTTTAATATAAACTCATTATAAATATATAATATAAATGGAATTTAAGGAACAATATTCTTAATTTACCTCTGCTCATTCTGTGTCTAAATGAAACAAGTTCTTGACTTGCTGATTGATTTCGTCTTGTTTCACCGTTGTCAGAGTCACTACCGTGAGTGTCATACTCTGAAATAGGCAGGTGAAGTGTTAAAATCCGCTTTACTTCAGAATCTGTACTACCTAAATTGTCTGATTCTGAAACAGACCACTCCTTGATGTTTATTTTTTTAATCATGTTAAACTAGGTAATAATTATATATTTATATTATGATTAGACTAGGTTATGTTTAAAATTCACCTTATATAGTACTTAGTTAATAGAAACTACTCAATTTAAAATAGTTTTTAACACATACATCAACAATTTAAAGTGGCTTAGAAATATTATCTTAATTATATTTTTAAATATTTATCACCTTGACTTTCGGAATGAGGATCTCTAAGTTTTCGTCCTTTTTGGCGGACTTTTGTATACTCAGGCTCTTTTCTCTAAAATACAATTTTTTCAGTTAAATTATTTTTTAAATTTTAAATTGTTTATAATTGTTGTTGATTTATAGTTATAATTTATCAAACATAATATTTTTTTTTTACTTGAACAAAATTATATTGTTCAGACGTTGACGCTTTTGGTTGATGATATACAAATGACCCTCTAACTGAATGGTATGGACCACTGTAAATATTACCACTAAATGTACTTTCACCTTGTGGTTGTTTGGCAAGTTCAAATGTTGCGTACGGACAAATTTCATCCATATATTCTTTAAAATAATTAAAATGTTTTATAATGGTCTTGTACGTTAATCATGGTAAAAAAAATACCAGTTGAATCGGTTTTAAATGTTACAGAATCACAACTTAAGGTTTGTTGCGATTGCCCTCTGACTGAATATCGTTGATCACGACTCCGTTGACTCTGATCTCTAACTGATTCTTCATCTGAACGTTCTGATAAAAATTTAATTTTAAAATTTTTTTAATGTAATATTAAGTCTGAAAAATACTTACTCATTACTTTATAATAGTATGTAAATGCTGCAATTGATGATACAACAACTAAAGCTATTATCAAAGAAATTGCAGTTGTGATTGATGTAAATACTGAAGCTTCTTCTGGTGCTATTTCAGTATATAAATCAAATGGTATAACAGTCGCTGTAAAAATACATGAAATACAATTAATTATCTATTTTTTTAGTTTTAATATGATATTCAAAAATACCTCCATCAATCGTGAGAGTGGTGAAGTTGTACAAAGCATACGATGACCCAATATTATTATGTGCAATGACTTTCAATTGATATTTAGTTGCAGGCTCAAGACCTTCAACAGTATACATACGTTCTGTTGTGGCTACAGGTTTACTACCATCACTTGAAATCCATTCTTCAGATATTTGTTGTTTCCATTCGATTGTATAATATAGTATATCACAACCTCCACTTCCCCACAGATCAAACCAGACACTCACTGTTGAGCTATTATAAGTTATTGCTTCAGTTGGCGATTCTGGTGGGATAGGAACTGTAGAAATAAAAAGTATGCATTGTTATATTTTGTTTTTGTGTATTATGATGTTTGTTATTTGTTAATAGACACAACTGTTTGTAAATAACCAATATTTTCCAGTTATAATTAGTTAAATTTCAAATATTATTATTTGTATTTAACGTTTTATTTTTTTAATATTGAATTTGACATATCTATCTACAGCATTGAAGAAGAGTTGTTATTTTTTTTTTGGAAAAACTTTATTAGGCTTAGTATCGAACCTTCGGTTGATCAATAATTTAAAAGTATTTAATGATATAAAAGTCAAAACACCTAATTCGGTCAGTCAACACTTTGACAGTAATAATACTAATAAAGTAATAAGTAATACTTTTTTTTTATTAAAGTTGTATTTTCAATATAATTCCGAATCATATCCTTATACATAATAGCTTTCCGGAACGATTATTCATCTTCCTTCTAATTGTTCATTTTCTTTTGTATTCTTAAATTTCCGCAGGAATAGATTCTATTCTTGTCCATTTTATTTTTTACTACTTCACTAACTTAACCTTGTCTATTTATTTCCCGTTGTTCTTGTTGCTCAGACAATTGCTAAATTAATGTAATTTTTTTAATGTTTCAAATACTTAGTATGTATTAGTATGTTTTTAAATTTTTGATAATTTTAATGTCATTCAATTATTTTCAAGATATTTGAGTCTATAATTTACTAGAGAATCAATTATATCCTTAATCATGTTTTTATCGATGAATAACAAGGATTTAAGTCAAGTAAATCTGATTTATATTTAAATTAATCTGTCACTAATGGTATTTTTTTCTTCTTATAAAATTGAGTCTGATTATAAAATATTCATCATAATAAGTATTTGAAACACTTAACTCTCAATTTCTTATTCAATATAATAATTAATAATTCAAGCATCAAGGCAGAAAACAATATTTATAAAATTAGCTGCAGGTGTTGCATTTCACTAAATAACGTTTTCTTGAATGCTCTTCAAGGCGGGTATCTAAGTATTTTAACGTTCTCCCTTTTTATAATTTATCAGTTTCAATAACTGAAAGAAAAATTTTCTTTTTTCCAATGACGAAATCAATATTTTTAAATTGTGTCTTAATATTGTTGTTTTATAGCCTTACTCTTTAGTTATTTATTGACTTTTCACTTTTATATTTAATTATATTTAAACATTTCTATATCACATCAGTTGTTTCATTTCTATCTTATATAATTTTGTTTATTTTCGTTTTGCGTAAATTATATAAATAAATAAATAAATAAATAAATACCTGAGCCCTTTGTATATGATGTTAAAATATTACATGGTAGACCCGTTCCAATTTTGTTGTAAGCAGTAATATACAGTTGATACCTTGTGCCACAAAGTAGTTTTTGTAATATATGAAAATGTGTCTTTGCGTCAATATGAATTTCTTCCCAATCACCATGTTCACGTTTAAAATTTATTATATAACCTGTAATTTAATAAATAAATTAATTTACATTTACATTTTTAAAAATTGTATTAATTGACTTAATTAATCAATTAATCATTACATAACCTAATAACATACCTAATATTGGTATATCTTGTTCAGCTGTATCCGTCCATTTCAGTTGTAAACTATCAGTTTCTTCTAAAAAGACAGTTAACTTCGGAGGCGATGGTGGCACTATATAGTTTAGATATAAAAAATTAAATTTCTATAACAATTATCTTAAATGTATAGGTATATCACCTCTAACATAAATAGCATATGAAATTTCATCTTTCCCGTGTGTATTCTCCACAGCACACGTATAGTTTCCTCTGTCTGAATGTTGTATATCGTGTATAACCAACGATCCTTCTTTGTTTATCTAAGGTGAGAACGGTAATTTTAAAATCAGAAAATTAAAAAAATTATGTATGCACATAGCATATCTCAATAGTACGAACGTATAAATATATTTTGTAATTGTTAATTTATTAGTAATAGCCATAAATTAAAATATTTCATTGTTAAATTAATTGTTATTATTTTAAAAATAATAAACAAATTTGATTTGCACGACTCTTAATTGATAATTGGTTTGCGTTTCCACAGAAATTAATTTTAAAAATATTGGATAATATGAGAACATTAATACTAGTAATTAGTATCTTATATATATATCGAGGAATACATTTTTCTATTGAGATAAAACTATAGTAATTTTGGCTTAAAAATAAAATAATTATTCGTTTGAATCTATTATTGAAAAGCCTTACATAACGTAGTATAAGCAAAGAATAAATTATAATAAAAATATTATACCAAACAATAATATTACATTTTTTTATTTTTGCAGAATATAATTACTTAACCTAACCTAATATACCCTAAATGTGAGCATTATAAAGTACCTTAATATTAATATCAAAATAATTTATAGCAAAATGTGTGATATGTAACCTGATATCTTCCGTTCGAAATGATTGATCGTCCACCTTTTGTCCATATTGGTTGAGGATATGGTATACCTACTCTTTTACAACTTAATGTTACATTTTTCTTCCATCGCATAATCAAAACTCGACTGAACGATACTATCTGAGCAGAGATTTTAATCGTAGGCAGTACAGTTATAGTTCTAGTGCTCTCGCTTTCCCCAACGTTAGTTAATGCTTTAACCCAAAATTGGTATTTTGCACTATCAATAATTCTTGATACTTCCAAAAACTCATTGGACGGACTAAGCATTTTTTTTATTGGGTTAGACTAAAAAATCACGTTAAAGTCATTAAAACAAATTAGAAAACGAATATAGTATAAGACTTACATCTTTGTGACCGCTTAAAATTGATATGTATAAAATATAACCCGTAAGTCTCCCATTAGAATGAATTGGAGGAAGCCAAGATACAAGAATGCTTTTTATAGAGCTTATTACTGCTTTGATATCTGCTGGTGCCGAAGGGGCTAAAGTACAAACATAACACAATAAGCTTTGTGTGTAAACCGATAACGAAAAAAACAATGATTGCATTACTATCTTCTTCAGTTTTGCAGTAAATTGGATCACTTTGAACCCCATCTCCTTTACTTGTAAATGCAAATACTGATATGCTATAGTTTGTGTATTTCAATAAAGCTTGAATTGTCGTGTGTTGTATAGTAGTAATTTTCGTTTCAAATTCATTTTTTTCTAGAAAACAATTTCACAAAATATGTTGTATAATAACTAGATGAATAACTTATTTAATATATATTTATATGTATAATAGAGATATATACACTTACCATACCATTCCTCTGCTGGTTGATACGATACTTTATAACCTTGTATTTTACCATTGCGCCCTTTCGGCAGTGGTAAATCCCACGATACTTGAATGCTTTGTGATGATAAAGATCTACACGTCGGTTTTTCTGGTGGCATTGTTGGTACTGATCGAATATTATAACAAAATATATAATATAAATAATACCCTCCATATATTATAGGTAACATTAGATACCTAACAATTAATTGGAATTATAATACTCACTTCCTTCGTCAGTTTGCACTGTAATAGGCTTTGAAAATGGTCCAGTTCCTTTGCTATTAAAAGCTTGTACAACAATTGAATATGTCGTGTACGGTGTTAGACCACTAATGACAAAGTCTTCGCCATATTGAGAATTTATGTTTACAGTTTTTATGATGTAACGGCTGTATGGTACTGTTGGTGACGTAGGATTTTGATTATCATCCGTTGACAGGTATCCAATGTGATACCCAATTAAAATACCATTACAAGACTCTGACGGAGGCGGTTCCCACATTATTGAAATCTCTGTTTTGCTTTTAGCTTCAGCACGAATATTTTGAGGTGCCATACTGGGAACTAATTAAAAATTTCAATAGAATATAAATAAATCAATTTCGCGAATATTTTTGTAATAGAATTTACAAATTTAGTCACGTTTCTTTCCTTCTTCTTATCTTAGGGTTATCTCTAACATATATCCCTTATATTCGTCTTATTATTATTTCCAATTTATAGTACTCAATATATATATTATATAGTTAATAAAAAAAAAAATCATGAGATCGATATCGATTTGTTTTAATATTATATAACTATTAATCAATTCAGCTTGTCTTGAATTTAAATTTTCAAACATTGAGGACATTTTTACATACATTTTGTATATTGTCATTTAATATTTTAAAATAAATCAATAAATTTCTTTTTCTTTCATATATTCTAACTATTTTAAATATTTATTTTATTTTAAATATTTATTTTATTTTAAATTATACGTATATCATGGAAAAATATAATTTTATTTTTAAATGACATAATTTCATAAAATTACAATGCAAAGGGTTTATCGTTTATCTTTTAAATTTAAATAATTTTTAGCAGTATATATCTACTATAACTATACCTATTCATTCTTGTAAAAATTCGTTATTAATTATAATAAATTACAAAATAAAAATGTTTGATGTGATAACAATTTTAACACTATTGTATTAATCGACGCAGTGAAAGGTTCTGTATAGTCACTATGGGTTATACTTCCTAGTTCTACTTCGTTTTTAATTAAAGGAAGTAAGGTTGCTTTGTCATATTTTTCTATAATGAATAAACGTAGTTTCAAAGTATCATTTTTTTTTTGCAACAAAGTCCAAAAACCCACGAGCCAGATACACGTGTTCCATAATTTTTTACGTTCACTGTATTATCTTTTTCGGTATTATCACTACAATTTTCACTTTCCTCATTTGATCTAATATCACTACAGCGAAGACGACCATGATTATATTTACATTTTTCTTTGAATAATAACTCATTGATTTGAACCGTGTATTTTCTACCAAATTTTGAACGCTTGTCAAATTTATAAATAGTCACATCGTGACATAAATTAAACCAACCGACAACTGTAATCTTACTTCTGACAGTAAATTGTACAACTTGATGAACTGGTATCAATATCAATTGGCCCCGCACACGTTGTCAGTTGTGGATAGCACATTGGACCGGTGACAAAAAATAGGTTTTTTACGACTATTCACTCGATTTTCAATCATAACTTCATATATTGATTTTATTATATGTAAGGTGTTCCGAGTAATCGGTTTTATTAGGCGATACTACCAGAATTTAAATTCTCACCGATGTTTTCTCTAGTTATATAATACTTTAGTTAGATCTTTAATTGTCTGGTTCGCTTTATTTCAAAAAGCATATACTACGACTTGATTTAGTTAAAATTCGTTTCCTTTTCTCTACTGATCAGTGATCACTGTCTTTATTGCTCACAAACCACTCAATTATGGACCTATTAACGAAATACTTGGACTCAAACCACTATCAGAACGGCGTAATATATTTTTTTTATAACTTAACTATGAAATTATTAGAAGGGCACATCGACGTTCCTTGTTTATTAGAACGACTCTGCTTTCATGTTTCAGGTAATACTAAATTGCTAAATTGCAAGATTCCATCACTCATGTATAGTCGTATAGAACAAATTTCGCGAAAAATTCATGCACAAGAATTATGTTCAAGACCAATAACAATAATTAATCTCTCCTACCAAGACTATACACATTTTTGTTTATAATAAATAATAACGTTATTGTATACTATTTAATTAATCTTTTATATTTCATGTACAAAAATCGAATTGCGTAAATACTTATACATAAATAAATAAAATTAATGTTTTAAGGTAACTTCGTCAGTGAAAATTACTTTGGTTTATATCAATACTATACATCAGTTTTGGCTATATTATAAACTATACAATACGAATAGTAAAATAAAATAAAAAAAAATAAAATTATCGGTATTTATGAATAGTTTGATTTTACTACTTGATATTAATTTCACAAAAAAATTAAAATATCTTATAATCAGGTATTTTGATATAAATCTTAAATGGTATAGGAATCATACAAAAATTTGATTATTTATGGAGAAGATAGTCCTGTTTATTAATTTTATATCATAATTAAGTATTTTATAGGTAGGTACGTAACGTTTATTAAATTTTTATTGATACGACACTTTATAGTCTTGGTCATTGATTTTAATTTTTAAGAGATGCAATGATTACATATTATAGTTATTAAAATTATTAATAATGAAGTTACCTTCTTCTTGTGTAAAAGCTTGTGCCTCATCACTGGGTTCACTTAATCCAATGGCATTTTCTGCTATAACTCGAATATGATAGGATGTTGCGGGTGTTAATCCCTCAATGGTTGTAAGGGTTTGAGTACCGGCAACAATTACTTTTGCTGGGTCTGCTACCCATAAAGCTGATAAAATAATAATTTTTGTTATGTCTGCGTGGAAAATATTTTTTGTTAAATAATTTTAAACTTACATGCAACTAATTTGTATTGAACTATATAATTTAATATAACACTATTTCCATCGTATGGTTGATTCCATGTTATTTCCATTGACCGGCTTTGTTGATTCAAAATTCTAATATCTTTTGGACTTTCGGGTATTTCTATTGCAATTATCACCAATATAAAAATTAAACAAAACTAAGTTTATTTACAATTAATATGTAACACATACCCTGCACTATCAATTCAATCGAGTTCTCATCTTGTCCGTAAAAATTACTTCCGGTACATTTAAAAAAACCTGTATCATGTCTATATACAGGCGATATTCCAAGCTCTGACATTATTCCATTGTCTTTAGTTTGTTCTCTTATAGTAAACCTGGAGACAGCCCAAATAAATTAAAAATAGTACGAATAAATTTATAAGTATTTCTTTTTCAAACAGAAAGTTGAAAAATGTGGATGTTATATATTTCTTGGATCATGTTTTAAAAAATATGTTAAATTATTTAACTAAAATGTTTTCAAAGTTTAGAATTTATAATGTCATTAGGAAAAGTATTAAAATGCTATGAAAAGTTTATTTTATTGATCGATTGTATTAAGTATATACCATTATTTATGACACAATACAGTTAACTTAATTCTATTTTAGAATAAATTGTACTTGAATAATTTGACATGATCAATATTAATTTATGACTTTGATCATCTAAGAATAATATTACTAGGGTTCGTAACAAAAACGATTAATGAGGGTTTCGGTTACAAGTATAGAAATATTATGACTGGCTACATAATCTGTATTCCTTTTATTTTGGTTTTATGTAATTAGTATTATTTTAAGAGATTTGTTTATACAAAACAACATAATACTAATTTCTTTAAATGTTTAATAAAAAAAAAAAAATTGTATCACTTAATTTTATTTTAAAACTACATTGAATATATGTCTCTAAATATCCCAAGGAAATACTCTTGTACTTAATTACATTTTCTTGCATTTGAGAATTAATTTTAACAATAGGTATATTAGATCAACAATCAAACTATCATTAAAAGTTAAACCTAACAAACTATTTTAAAAGGTACAGATATTAATGTCATTAGTGTTTCACAACTTTTTTTTAAAAAACTATCAATTATGTTTTTAATATATTACGATATATAGATCCAAACTATTATCCAAGTTTTATTCAAATGCCATCAATTATTATAGTTAATATGAGCCTATAACGAAATTATGGGTTATATTCTATTGAATATAATTGTTTTAAGTCATGAATGTATTAATGTACATATTTTTCTGTATGAATAAATAAATCAATTTGGTTGAAATTTAAAATTGAAAAATTCAACTATAAAGCACGTGTTAGACTCAACATGTTTAATTTAAGAATAAATCATTAAAAAATGTATAATAATTCATTACCTTCGATCTATATCCTTTAAAATTGGCATATTAGTAGATCCCTTCCAAGATATTTGTAATGGTTTATCGCCTACAGCAATACACTGTATATGAGCATCATCATTAAGTTTAACCTGAATTTGCTTAGTTTTTTGTATAAACTTCACTGGAGCTATATATAAAAAAGAAGAATACTTTGTAAAATATTATTATAACACAAGACTACATACTCGTATAATATGCATATGCATTATGAAAGTAAAAATATGAATTTACCATTTATTTTTAATTGTATGACTTTGCTCAATCCGGGACTAATATCATTTTTTGCCTCACACATATACTTCCCTTCATTAGCCTTACTAGTATGCAAAAACTCCAAGGTTCCGTTTCTAAAGAAATTTACATTGGGTTCGTATAAAAAGTCCTTATATTCATCAATTGAATCACCTAAAATATAAATTAGAACACTATTTTATTCAATTACAGCGTAAAACATACAAAGCAATATTCCATAAAATATATTTTGTGTAACTAGATTTTTTGACAATACTGGATAAAGTTGTATTCAAATCTGCTGGTGTTTGTCTATAAAGCTCATCCTATAATTAAATGTAATGTTTGTCATTATGTTGTTATATTTTTTAGATTTTGTAATATTTAAATGAATTAATGATTTAATATATATTCTTGATATTTCATATAATTAATGTATACGACTTATAGTAGATTTTCAATTTAATATCTAACCATATTTGTATACATATAGATACAATGTATAACATGAAAATTTATATTTCTTTGTTCTTTTAACAGCATATTATTGAATTTATTTTTTTTATAACCTTTTATATTATATTGATAAATGTCCAAACATGATAGATTTTTTTTAATTTCTAATAACTTCAGGATAATATTATGTAAAGTCTATTCTATATTTCATAAGTATTCAGATTAAGGTATTGATACATTTTCAGGCTTAGTCATTGGACCATTATTATCGAAATATCAGATTAAACATAATTTAACAAGATAGGTGCCACTGAATAAAATTTCTTATATAATCCTCAAAATAATAATTGAGAAATAAATATTCTTATAATAAAAATAATTTTCACTAATCATGATAAATAAGAATTAATTATAATACTAAAAAATATAAAGTACTTACCAAAAGATTTTTTCCAAACTACTGTCGGTGTGGGATAACCTTCTGCCTGACAATGTAACATGCATGGATAGCCCATAACCACATTGGTGTCTTCAGGTTCAACTGTCCATTTTGGAGGAACTAAACTCATTAATTGTTATGTATTATAAATAAAATATTAAATATAATTTAAATTTATATTTCTTACCATTAACTGTTAGGGGTACGGTAAATTTTTCTTCTCCTGCTGAATTCGTTGCTATACACGTATAATTTCCCGCATGTTCGGCAGTGATACGATCTATAATTAATGATGACGAATACTCATCATGATTTCTTGTAGCTGTTCCCACCCCTAAGCCATTGTTTACGCCATCGCCATCTTTTGTCCAAGTAAACATCACAGGAAGGTCACCTTCAACAATCTGACATGAAATTGCTGCACGCATACCTTCAGCTAAAAGATTAGTCATGGGAGGAATCGGTAAAATTTTTGGTCGAACTGAAAATGTAATAATAAAAACCATGAGTTTGTATAAAATTGAATTATGTGATATAATAAATACTTAAAACTTGAATTTCAACATCTCTCCTTGAAGAATGGCCATGATGATTTTTTGCTTGACAAGTATAAGTACCAGCATCGGTTTGCCGTTGAACTTGTTCTATTGTTAAAGTTCCATTACTGTAAACTTTTTGTCGAAGATTAACTGGTAATGTTAATCCATCTAAAAATAAAGTTAAAATAAAAATATGAATTACAATTTAAAATGATATTCCTTACCCCGTTCCCAATTAATTGATTCAATTGGATAACCTGCTACAGGGCACTTAACGATAAGTTGCTTTCCAGCTACAACATGAACACTTGGCATTTCCCTAACGAAAGGAACTCCATAAACATTTATTCTAGAAGAATGTGAAACATGTGCTATTTCATTATGTGCTGTACACGTGTACTCTCCACCATCTTCCACTTTCAATGAAGATATGTTAACATGAGCAATAACGTCATCATGCGCAGTAACATACTGGCCCACTAAAATTCTATTTGATTCTGGTATAGGAAATCCATCCAAAGTCCAAGTGAACTGAGGAAGAGGATTTCCTGATGCAACGCATTTTAATGATAGAGAAGGGCCTGGTTGTAAAGTTTGCTCGGTAAACCAATATACAAGTTCGGGTCCAATATCTATTAATTCACGATTACAATTAAATTAAACTTTATTAAATCTTATTAATTTTGTTTACCTCCAAGTAGCAGTTGAGTATTATCATGAGCCATATCCCAATCATTTGTTCCAAAACATTGATACATTCCTTGATCATCTTTATTCAAGGGCGATAACATCAATACTTGCTTATGAAGTGATGATGTCACGCGTACTCTACCATTTAGTTGCATTAAGGGTTGTCCATTTTTATACCACATTATTCTATTGATTGGATGCCCATTTACTGTACATACAAACTGGACTGACTTTGTAGGATCTAAAAGTGAAGATCCAACTACTTTTTGTGGTAGTATGTTCACTGAAAGGGGTTCTTAAGAAGATAAATTACAATTAATTTTTTGTATATTTTACAAAAAAAAAGGATTTAATTTACCAGTGACAAAAACACTATGATGAACTGTTTCTTCACCAACACTATTATTTGATATGCAAACATATTTTCCATCATCGTCTAAACGAATTTTTTCGATTTTTAGAAGGCCAGGAATGGGTACCGATAAGCGTGGATCATGCGCTAACGCTTTAAGTACGTCTCCATTTTCCCTATACCATCTATATGTTGGTATAGGGAATCCTTGAGATAAACAAGATAAAGTAAGATCTTCACCCACTTTAACTTGTTTTCTACTATCGGTTTCCACAACAACTCTTGGTCGTTGGTTTCCAGTAGGGTCTGAAATTACTTTTAATAAATATCGAAAAAACATTTCAAAAAATAATTAAATTACCATTTACGGTTATATGTCCAGGAAACGAACTAGCTTTAGTTTCACCAGTTAACTTATGTACAGTTCTACAAGTATAACTTTTAAATCCATCGCTTGAATCAACATTGTTAATATATAAATCACCATTCCCTAGTACCAAATATTTTCCACCAGAATCAACATTAGGATAAAAGTGAATTATATCATCCTGTGTCCACGACGTTATCATTACATAGTTAGAAGCATGCGCAGAAACATGGCATCGCAATAACGCTGTATTTCCTGTACTGACATACTCAGCATAAACTTGGACGTCATAATTTTGATTCATGACTGAAAATTATGTTTATTTTTATTAAAATAATTTAAAATATGGTTAAAATTTATTTTCTAGGCATTATAAATGATAACGTACAGTAATGAATAACTTAAAAAATAAATCGTGATCATACCAGCATTAATATGAACTGCTCCGCTAATAATTTGACCAACTGCATTACTAGCTTTGCATCTGTATTGTGCGCTGTGTACATCGTGCATGTAAGAACTTGGGCCAAAACTAAGAAATATTAAACTACCGTTCTGATGTACCACTCTGATTTTTGGTATTGTCATAACCCTTGTTCCGTCCTCTATGAATTGTATACAATTAGAAACAAGTATTTATTAAATATGACACAATCATACCTAAGTACCATTGTACTTGTGGAGTAGGATTACCAAATGCAGTACAATCGATTTTGATACCAGTATCGTTGGAAAACTGGACATTGAATGGCGGTACTAGACGAAATGTTGGTCCAATTAGTTCATTATTCGCCTGACACACTGTAAATACGCCATTTTTTTAAATATAAATTGCATTTTTAAATGCAATAAGAATATTATGTAATATGTAAGATGTTAAATTGGCCTAAAATGTATTGATGTCTAAAATCATCCAGTGATTTGTAATGTTTTTTAATTGGTTGTATTATGTTGGTGGGCAGAAACGGCTTATGAATTGATAAAGGATGTTCAGACTTTGATGACGTCCTAAAGAAATTGACTGTGGGTAATTTCCTGTCAATATAACTACAACCGTGGAAATCCTACCGCAGAATATTGATTAATGTTTAAAGCAATTAACGTTTAGGCTAGTCTAGTTATCCCGTTCAGTTTGAGTCTCATTAGTATGGAAATAATCATTTATATAGATTATACTGTGACAGACTACTTACACGAAAAAAGGATGGTGAAGATATAGTAACTGACATGTAGGCACACAGACTTCATTATCAATCCATTCTGAAATGTAAACATTGTTAAAGTGCATAGTAATTAAAAAGTACATTTTCATATGGTAAACTTTGCAAAGATTTAACATATCCTATGTTTATTACATGTGTATCACAACACTTGGGATTAAATTGTTTTGGAATCAAATCACAATATTGATAGAGTAATATATGTAGAACCTGTGTATTAATTAATTCATTTCAGCATTATAACTGGATACATTTTTAGACAGTAATTACTATTATTTTGTCATCATTATTTCTATATAATTCACCCTTTTATGTTTCTCGCACATCTGATAAGTACGTCTTTTAATAATTAGTAATTACATTACATATTTACATAGGGTATATTCACTTTAACGATTTAGGTATTCATAATATAATAATCAGACGTATAATTACCAAAGGTAATAATTAAATAAATAAAATAATAATACTTGAATAATAGTTGCATAAATAGGTAGGTATAATATAATATACATGTACGCAAAATATTTTCATTACGATTTTAGAGCCTCCGCAATTAAATAAAAAGATATAATTAATAACTTTTGTACCCAAGTTACTAAACTTTAATTTATTTAATTTTTCTTGTTTTTTGTTCAAAATAATATTTTTAATTGGTTTCATATAATATGCTATGTATTCAATTCTCAAACTTTTAATTTAAAATTAATTATGCGTTGTCAAAAATGAATAATATATTAATTTAAATACAATTTATTTAATTGTACATAAAATGTTTCGGTTTATTTTATCTATATTAAATGAAAAAACTATTATATTAATAGAATTACATAAGCATCGATGATAAATGTAATTAATTTTTAATTGAAGTGAATTTGGAAGTATAAAAATCAAATAATACGTTTGTGGTTTGCTTATAGTAAATTATCCAATAATCATCTGTATTTTAGTATTATAATTATAGTTTCATTTAGATTTATTAGTTATTATATATTTGTTTTATTTCATCAATATAAAGTAGCAATACATTTTCTTAATTAATAACTATTCAAATTAAACATCATACCTAATAATAATTTTTAGAACTTAAAACACAAGTTGTTTACATCGATACAAATTAAACTAATAAAATAAACCATTTAGTTCATTTACAATTTTTATATTTAAAATTATTTATAAAATAACAATAGAGATCAGTGCGAGATCAAACGGGAGTCTATGATCGTAATATTCTTAGATCTAATTTATAATGATTTATTTGCAATCTATTTCACATACAATGCGGCATCCATCAATTAAATTAAAAAAATTGTTGAATTTATTTATTAATTAAAGAAAATTATTCATATAAATATAATATGTAATTAAATTGCAAAATAAAATGATGTCCTGTCTTTAAGTTGTGTATAAAACAATAAAAAAATAATAATATTGATACTTTATTTAAATTAGAAGATTTTGTAACGTTGTTATATGCAAATATAATATATATTAAAATATATATATATTTTTAAATAAAAAATAATATATTATTGTTTGCTTAAACGCCCATGTAAGGTTCAAGCACAGTGTATGAAATATAACATAATAGTACAATATTACAATAGATATGAAAGTATGTTACAAAAAAAATAAATAAACATAAAATAGACTTGATTAGGTATTAACATTAATAGTAAAAATAATTTTAAAAGTAAATACAGGTATATACAGGTCTATATATATATATTTTCTATTGGGGGTTTATAACAATCTCTTTAGGGATAACATACTTTTTGTAAGTATTAAATACATAGATTTAATTAAATTATTACATTCGTGCGAAATACGGTCCATTATACGCTTTATTATAATTTCATAGGCATGATTCTGATGTTTTAACATGCCATATTATAAATTATATTAAGATCATTTCGTGTACATGTAATATTTTCAATAACTGTAAGTTAATCTTAATAGTTCCACTAATTTCAATGTAATATTAATATTTAATATGTTATAATATGTTAAGACTACTTAAAATGTTAGTTCTAAACCAGAATAGATACAGAATAAAAGAATATTTTATGGCTTATTATTTCATGGAAACAAGATAACTATGTTGTGGTAACTGAACAAATATTATTATTATATTACACAGAAAGGTATAGGAGGAAAACAAATTTAACTGTGATAAAGCAATGGTGTACAACAATGTTCTATCTCATAAATATTCTATTTAACTAATTTGATCACGTTTAATAATATAACAGAAATGTAATAAAAAAGTCGTAGTTTTTTTTTATTGCTTTGACAAACTGTAATTATAAACTAATTAAAAAAACTCGTATAAACAAAAATATTTGATAGTCTAGAGCTCGAACAAACAGAAATATATATTACAAAATAAAAATTATTCAACTCATAAAACGTATTGTATTATTGTAATACAATAATAATATAATGAATATCAGTGGATTGTTTAGTAATAATATATTATTTTACATTTCATAGTATTTGACCAAGAATTTTTGAAAAACATATAAAACTAAAAAAAGTTAATTAAGTATCTATTAGTCGATAATAACTAATTAATAATGTAGGATTTATCAAATAAAAATAAACAGAAAGGTAATTCGATAAATTAACAATGATCGTATAAAAAAATATGTTTAAAATCGGGCATAAATTCAATGGCCTTTGAATAATAAATATGTTAAAATGTCTACATAACTGCTTAAAATATATTTGATAAATGAATATTCGTAGAATAAAGTAAATATTTGAATTTCGTTTTCAAGAAATTTTATGGCTACAAACATATTTTACCATAGTAAAAACATTAAAAGATAAACGAAACATTTAAATCAAACAGGAATTCAGTCAAAATTTCAAATACATTTTTAACTTAAATTTATAAAATTTTACTTGTTTTTTTTCTATTTGTTTTAAACTGATCTCACTTGAAATTAATTAGTATTCGTAGTAAATAACGCAAATTATTTTATTTTAAATTCAATAAGAAGTTTTAGATTTAATGATATATAACGATTGTTTTATTTTCATGGAACTAAATTTATTTTATTTTTAAATCTTAAAATGTAATAATTTAAAATTTATTTCGATACATGTACTTTTTGTTTTAGTACATTCGAAAATTTTCATTAAATTTTCAATAAAATTATATAAACATAATAAAGGAACACACTTATGTATTTTGGGTAATATTTTAAAGAAACCAAAAAATCAAAATTGTAAACAAATTAGTATAGTAAAATAAAATATATAAATGTAATTGGTATAATGTATATTTATACTTAATATTATGTTTATTTAAAAAAATTCTTATTTTATGAATATTCTACATATATTTATAATTATTATAATCTACTGTAACTAGATATTATAAATGTAACTTAAAAATAATTGAAAGTAGAAACTAGTATTTTAGTTTTAACATATTAAAGTCAAGCCGATGAAATAAATTAATATTTATTTGACTGTATGAATGATTTTTTAATTCATTCATATATGACTTAACTAAACTTGCCAATAAAATAAATCATAAAATAATCAAATATAAAATTCTGATAGAATTATATTAATTAATTATAAAAAATCAATTAATATTAAAAATATTGAAATGTATAAAAAGGTTATTTAATGTTTCCATGAACTATATTAACTGATAAATTAGCATTTTATAAATAAAATAATGTAACAATTTTATTTTAACCATATCTGTTATATGAGTGTATTTTCAACTAACAGTTCTGAATTATTATTCATGATTTACAATTGATTCACCATATTTCAATTATTTTATATTTGTTGAGTTCACATTTTTTTTAGTAGGATAGATACATACTTCTTCATAATTATATTTATTTATTAATTTAAAAAAAATATAATTTTAATTTAGGGTATTAATAATAAAATTCTTTTCAACATAATTTCTATTTGAGAATTTTGCAATAAAATAAAATTCATTGTATGATATTAGTATTAAGTGTCGAATTTAATTAGAATTTAGACATTTGAGACAAGAAAAATTTGGTTAGCTTTTAAAGTTTTCATTGAGAACTAATTACTTGTAAATAAAGAAAAATATTTAATTAATTATAAAATTTAATATAAATCAAAAGGCCCAGCGTTTAAAATATATCTCGAATTTGATATGTTTAATTATTTTGTTCTAAATATTAGTAGTGATTAGTGTTCACTAATGAAGTTGTACATTAATATATTATATAAAATGTATACTGTTATATAAACTACTGTATAGAGACAGTGCTATATATAATTAATATAAAATATATAATATAACTTAATTAATCCTCATTTCTATAAGTCTAACAACTAACAATAATTGCCCGTAATATTATAATTCAACTGGTAAATTTGTGAACCGAAAAGCAACATAAAAGTCATTTATCTTTTTCTTCATTAGCCGAACAGAAAACGACCCAGAACATATTTATTATGAATTATAAATCAAAAATGTTAGTCTTCCTAAGAAAGAAAGACAGACTTATACAATAAAATATAAACCTACTGCTAATGATAGCTTTAATATTTCTGTTTGTAGCAATTATATATAAATAACACCATATAAATATTATAAATTTAGTTCTAGTACCTAACCACTAATTATGTAACATACTCAAAAACTAATAACTTTTGCTGTTGGTGTTTTATGTTAAGTTAAATAAAAAAAAAAAAATATGATTAACTTTCAACTATAATATATCAGACTAGTCAGTGTAAAAAAAGGCATTGACTTGGATTCCAATGTCTATTCGGTGCACAATGGAAACGGATTTGACAAGAATGTCCCAGAAAAACTGTAAATGGTTACCTTTGAAGAAAGTTACAATACTGTGGTTAAAACGAGTGTCTTGTGGGCAATACCCTGACCAGTTTGTATTGTTATGCATGGATGGCTATTAGTTATAAATCAACGATAAAAAATACCTTTTCTGTTGTTGTGAATCTAGTTTAATGTGTATACATATTTTAACCACTGTACAGTGTATAATGTTGTATAATGTTTTCTATCAATTTGATAAATTATAGAATTTGGTCATAAGATAAAATTAATATAAAATAATAATATAAATAATATATTGCGTTGAGAGTATTAATACCTAAAATGTTTATTATATTATATATTATTTGACGAGTTTAAATATTTTATACCTATTATTTTATATTTGTCATCAACTCATATGCGTAGTTTCTATTACCTAAATGCATATTTGCACTCACTGGTCAATAAAATCACTTACAACCAAACATTATTATGAATTGTGTTCAAAAGTTAAACACGTACAACATTTTATATCTGAAATTGTTTGGAATTGCTCTCAAAGGTACGATTCGAAACAGTTTGAAATGGTCTAAACGTCTTACTACCTACTTATGTTTGATATTTTATTGCGGGATTATTTCTGAGATATTTGAAAGCAATCAATATACATTATTAAAAAAAGTCGTAGAAGTTATTATGCTGGATATATCATAGAATGAGTCAATATAATTTACCGCATATAATTTAGTAGGTACTAAGTAAATATTATTATAAAAGAGTTAAATTATAATTTAATGATAAAGCATTGCATACGATGCAAAATGATTTTGCTCGGAAACGGTATATATATATATAAATAGCTTATATTTTTAATAATATTTGAACGGTATTAATAATTAATTTTTCTATTATGAATTTAGTAGATTGAGATAATTTTTAACAAAATAAATATAAATACATATATTATAAAATAATAATTAATAATTATAACAGTATTTTATAAAGATAGCTGTTAAAGGGTTAAAACCTAAGTAAACATAAATATAATATACCGTTGAACGGAGTGAAAAAGTTTGTGGTATAAAAATAAATAATTTCATATTTTAAAAACTATCATTGTGTATAGTAAATGATAATAGATTAAATAACAAGAATATTTAAGCTTCTCTACGAGAATATTTTTAAAAAAATAATAATATACGAGTATAATAAGTGATAACTGAAATCATTATTATTTATTTTTGTTAAAATGGTTATCTTTTCCCTTTAGTAAGCCTTCAATTGTTTATGGTACATCCTTGATTTCTCATATTCTTATTATATTTTTGTATAAATTGTAAATATCTTTTTATAAAAAAATAAATGCAATACAAAAATTGTGGTTATATATTTTCAATATTATTAAATTTTTATAAGTATATGACTTAAAAGATATCTTATTTTTAATTACTCGAAACATGCAATATGAGAATTGTTTTTCTTGACTGAGCACGTAAATTGTGATCAACATTTATACAAAAATAAAAAAAACTAAGACATTAGAAGATTTAAAATGCCTCTAAATAGTTTGAAAACAGTCTAAATATTTTGAAAGTATCATTGAGTATGGAAACTTATAATATAAGTTTAAATAAAAGTAGAATTTTTCAAGCTTTTTGATAAAAATATAAAGTAAGAATAACAAAAATCCTTTGAGGATAAATTGTTATTAAACTTTGAACTTTAAATATCTAATAACATAATAATTAAATAAAATAGCAATAAATATAAAATGACTAAAACACATTCATATCGTATTATATTCATAGTTTGTGAAGAATATTGTATTACAGGAAAAAGCATTTAGTGTTGAAATTACAAATAATATGTATTTTTAATTACAAAATAATTTATGCATTTTTGTAATTTTGACGCAATTAATAAAAATGTTTATTTTAAACTATTATAAAAATTATTATGATTATAAATTTTAATTCCGGTAAAAACAACTTATAAGAAACGTAAACAATTTTTAAGTTTTTTTAATACCGAACGTTTATATTATTATATATATACCTTAGTAAATCGAAAAAAAAACTAAAAATAGTAGGAAATTTTAAATGTCTATAAATAGTACAAAAGAGCTAAAATAATTCGAAATATCTCATTAATAGAAACTATTCAAATAAATATGTAATGCATATGAATTGCAAGTTTCTTCATTGTTCATTTTTGAATTGCAACTAAATTCAATTTCGTTAAAAATTGGTCTCGTCGAAAATTCCTGTTTTCCATCAATATTTTCTCTATTATTTTGAAAAGTACTTTTTTAACCTTTTATCACCAACAAAGTACCAACTAGATCCAATTTGCTACTAGAAACAACTTTTCAATTATGAAGATTGAAGGATTTTTTTTTTAGTTATAAAAAATGCCTTAGGCAAATAAAAAAAAACACACTGTAAAAATATTTTATTCAACAAATATGAAATCCCGTTAAACATTTTCAAAAATAAAAATTATATTATTCCAATTAACGAATTGAATTTTATGTATTGGCCTAAAATACATTAACATCCACACATATCCAATTCCAATATCATAAAAAAAAAATGTAAATGTTATTATTTATAAAATAAATATCAGTATAATTTTGATTTTTTTTACGTGTTTTCAATGAGATATTTTATTTTTTACAAATAGCCTATGCTATATGTGTTCTTATGGTACAATTATTTGTTCAAATGTATAAATTAGCCAGAACTCTAACCACAACTACGAACTGCATAAGAAATAGTATTCATCAATACTATTATACTATACTCGCTTTTTATGTTTGGAATAAAAAATTTAAAACTTTCTTATTGATTTAACGCTCTGAAAAAATCTAAAATCGTACAAATTAAAAATCACGTGTTGGAAGAAACTAACTAAATTATAATCAAATATCACATGTAGTATTACAACGGTAATAGAGCATTTAGACGTGACAACCTCTACCGCCGTCGTAAGTATAATTATATTACAATCCTTGACGGCAAACCGCTACAATCAGATGATACTTTAATATAATAGCGTATGAATAGGACAGAGAAGTTATTGGATTTGTATCTATTGAGCTTAAAATGTATTTCGTAAAACTGTTAATTTATATATACATTTTTTTTTTTTTGATTTTACTGTAATTTTCGTATAATTTAAAAAATAAAAATTAAGTAAGCGTAACAGTATACATCTAGTACAGTAAACATTTATAAATTTATATTACGAGTATATTAGTTAAAATATTTCCAATTTTCAGGTTTAAATGTAGAAATACAGTCAATATAGAAGAATTATCAGAAACATTGAGCAATAATACAAATTTACTAAATTTACTTGATTAATTGATTACTTATACGCTTCAATTACAATCATTGGCATTGAAAAAAGTTAGTCCGAGTATAATAATATTTGTTATGTTATTTACAGATAATTTGTCGACTTAAAAAAACTCATGCAATGTAATAATGTTAGCAATGTTTATATACTTAAATCATAAACATAATAAATATTGTTTATTTTGTTTTATTAAATAATATTATATATATACATTTATTTATTATTTAAAAATATTTCCAATGGAATTTTTGTATATTTTAATGAAATTAGTTGAATGCGTTTTTAATTCATTAACCTTATTACTCTACTTATGAATTTAAGTTGATTACTATAAGAAGTGCGTAAAAATAGAAATAGCAAAGATTTTAAGATATACTCCGATATTGATTGCCTATAAATTTTGTACTTACACCGGCTATACATAACTAGATAACTATGTATACGAATCGTGCACGGGTCATCAGCAAAATCCATATAACCATGTTGTTGATCATAACAATAACTGCAAACAAAAAAAAACATTTACCATTATACATCTATTTAGCAGATATTAATGGATTTGTTGCTCAAGACCGTTTTCACGTGTAATATTCTATAATTTTAAATGTCCTTGTATTACTAGTAATTATACTGTAGGTATTTTTAATAATTATTGTAGTTATTGCTAAATACATACGACTAACGATGATGTATTGAATCGAATTCTCAAATACATAAGAAAACGTGTAAAATTTTTTTGAAAACCACATCCGTAAAAGTATGATAATAATAATATATATTATATATTTTATACAACTACAAGTTCCTAACAACGCTGTGGGTCGTAGTCGATTTACATAGTACACGTTTACAATGGTAATAGCTTATTGGTACAATGTACCTTAGCTTACGACTATGCTGTTCAACACAATTTCGTTTTTACTGTAGAATTCAAACACTTCAATAGGAACGACATCTTTAGAGTCACTGGGTGAAAAAAAATACGTGTGGGTGACTGAGGGGCGGTGAACAATATGCATAATACATAATACACGGTATCGTATAATAATATAAAAAAAGAAAGATCTAATAGATATTGCTATGGAACAAAATCAAGCAGAAATGTAATTATTTTTGATTTTTTTTTTTTTTTTTGTAACCTTTGACAGGTTAACTAGACAGACGCGCGATGTTCCATGACGGAAATCCAGGCATGTTGTTTTTTTTTTTTTTTTACGAACTATCGGAGCGTACAGCGAATACACCGTAGCGCACGAAGCCTGTCGCTTACGATGAAGGGCGACCAAAGGGTCTGCGTCCTGCGACGGGTGTCAAGCACTGTACAGAAAACTGTGAGCTAAACGATTTTCCACGTACTATACACGTGATAAAACTAAGAATATATACATAATATGCATCGTTGATGTCACTGTTAATAATGTATATATTTATGTCTGTTGTATTATATATATATATATATACATCGTTATAGGTAGTTGAGGCAACTAACCTAACTTACAGCCCACAAGTATTGAATAATATGAAACTTTTCGGGACAGCAAATCTTTTATCGTTTATAAAAAATAATAATAATAATAATAATAATAAAATGACGCGATGGTATTCCTGTAAGATACATCAATTTATCGGCGTGGTTTATTTTCGGATCACCGATTTGTACAGCTCTAGCGAAAAGTATGGAGGGTAGTCACCCGCGGGATTGAGAATCGTTTTAGTGTCCGGTTTTGGTAGAAACAATTTAATATAATTGTATGGTATTGCGTCATCTAGAGTACGAATATAATTTTTTTCTTGTTGAGATTTAGTACGTTGTATTTTTATCGACATTAAATTATACATTTTACAAAACAAATTTAATTTGGAAAGAATTACGGTTTTAACATTAATTAAAATTATTAGGGTACGTAACCATAATGAATTTAGTAAAATTTTTATTATACGAATATATTTATATATTTATTATTTATAATTCAAAAATTCATAGAAAACCTTACTAATCATTTGAATGTCATTCATAAAGAAATCTAACAAGGACCAGATAATTAAATTAAATGTTCTACAATTTGAAGTTACATTGGCTTAACGTTGATCTACATTTATATTTAAAACATATATCAGATTGTTCAACATTTAAGTTATTTTTTTATACTTAAAGTATTGGCCTAATTTATCCCTGGATTATTATCTAAGATAATTATTATAATTTTTAATTAACTATGTAAGGCCTATGTGTCTATACTGATAATTATATTTGTAATTACACTTTATATTTAGTATAAAAATTATTCAGAAGCTTAATAATTATTGTTTTCAAATTTACATGAAAAATGAAAGGCACAGCTCGTTATAAAAATGTAACATCCTTTTCATAAAGTATGCAGTTTAATTAGGAATAACACATGAGATAACCTTTAGTTGATTAATTTAAGTGGTTTCCCGTGTATTCCCTTATATGCATTGAATCTATGTTGATTATGTTAATATTATATTATATTAATATAATGGTATTATGGTAGGTTTAAATAATAATGTATACGATTATATTACTATTATACTCGTGTGTATCCTTTCATATTATGAACAGTTATTATAACTTATTAAAGTCTTTTTGGCATATTCATTACACTGATTTTCTGATTTTTTTCTAAAATAAGTTAATTAAATCTCCTTATTACAGTAACATAATTGTGTTTATTGTTTGACTCTTGGAAAAAAAAAATTTAGTTTGTATGCTATTATATATCTATGATGATTGACGTTGATAAACTACACGTAAAAGTGCGCAAATATAATATATATATATATATTAAATATATTACATAAATATTATTAATAAATTTCAAATTTTTAATAATAAATTGATAATGTATTGATCCATTAAGAGTTATTCTCAACCTTTTTGGAAGGAAGAATGAGGATATGAATTTTTGACTATTATCAGATCAAATTAAACAAAATAAACATATATTATTACATTTACTAGCAGGTGCTAGTTAATTATAATAATATATCATTAATCGTACGTGCGATGAATTTTTATATTATAAATTTTAACACTTAATAGTAACATTTTCGTTAACTACTTAAAAGGACACTTCATCAGCATGTATGGTCTCCGTCTTACAAACTTACAACATAGTTAAAACCGTTTCAGGCAGACAAGAACCACTTGCGCTATAGTCCAAGTTAAATAACCTAATGTTTACACTATATATAAAAAAAAAAAACATTAGCTGTACTACATTTTTTTTTTAATTTTTCGGTATCATTAATACGAAAAAAGTTCTTATCGTTTCAAAATTATTTGTAGTGTTTTTTAAACTTGAATACTTTTTTTTTGTATCAACAATTCAAAAATGATGTGTTACAGTCCAAAATCTCCTCTTTCTAGTGTAAAAATTTGGTTTTTTACTTAGCTACAGCCTAGACGGACCTTGCCTGAATGAAACGGTTTTTACTAAGTTGTATATTTGTAAGACAGAGACAACGCACGCGGATGAAGAAACCTATTATTATGGTAGTAACTATGCTTTCATTATACTTATTGTATATTAGCTAATTGTACATTTTAATGTTAGCAATTAACTTACCTTGTATAAAAAATTAAGTCATACAAAAACTAATTTTGGAAAACATGAATTTTTAATTTTACAATAATTTTGAGAAATTAATAGATAAAGAAAATCTAAATGAAGAGACATTTCACTATTAACCCATTGCGTGAGCATGTATATTAATCCTTTCCTCGTGAATAATGATAGATACAATTGTTTGGATTAGATAAAAATTCAAATGAAGAAAATAATTTGGGTTGTTTTAATTTATGTGAAAATCAAGAATTTCGAAAATAGCTTTGACATTACTTTTATTAAAACTATACTTTATGAACCATAGAAATTATAATATTTCATTATTTATATCCAAAATATCAAATTGTATTCATATGTGGCATGTAAATTAAAAATTATTGTGTAATAACTATAGACAATCTTTTCATTTGTTAATGACGTCAATCATGAAAAAAAATTTAAAAAAATTATTTATTAATACACATATTTTTTTTAATTTATAGTTTGTAAAATGTATTTGAATTAATTATCAATTATGTATACCGAGAGCTTTTCCAGCTCCCTCGGTCCTTAATGTAAACTGGTATAAATAGAATTCTTAGAATCAATCTACATTGATGGAAATGAGTATTATAGTAGTTATAGACTATTACTTGTGGGTGGTCTGTAGGTCTTCGGTCATTGAACGTAACTTGAAAAATAAATAAATATATGTAGTCACTGATTTCAATAAAAAAATTTCTCTTCTCCTTCTTAAGGAAATATTATATAGTTATTATTTTACTGTATAATGTACTTATTATTTGCTTAGTTTTCATTTAAAAATATATATTTTGCTAATTATAGATTTTACGTATCATAACATAGCAAAATAATACTGAATATTAATAAAATTTATTATTCTACTATAATATATATTACAAAATAGTACGAGTCAGTATCCAACTCACCAACACATAATTGTTGGCAGTAAAGTTTAGTTTGAGTTGTCATATCGTCGGACTTTATGTATCTTTATTGTCTGAACAACAAAGTGTAGTCAGTAATACAAATGTTTACGATTCAAAAGTTATATTATGTGCGACTTTTATACTTATAGATCGAAGGCGTCGCACGCCCACCTTTTGTTATACTAAGACGACATGGTCGCGGCTTAAAGTTACCAGTGCAGAAGTGCCACTATATCTTATTAAAATGAATTCTCTCACTGAAGGATATATCCAAATAATATTACGTGAACGTTATGATGATTGGTGGATGCAAATGCACTGCGAACGCCGAACAGTGAATATATTTTAAACTTTCAAGTGCGGAACATTTGTTCGAAAGATCAATGAATAAATTATATATATGCGTATATTATTGTAATAATTTATATGCATATTTATAAATTGAATAAATAGTAAAATAGACTCTTTTATATTACTATCTTAAATTCTTTTGAAAATACCTTCCCGTTTTTTATGTTATTCTGTTCCTGTCTTAATTTTAAGTCTCTCGCTAATAATTATGATGAAATCGATCACTCCGTCGTTGAAATATGTTGCAACAGCTAGACCACGAGGTTTTTTTATTCGTAAATAATAATTATAATTTGTATTCCGTCTAACTTACTTATTATTTATTACGAATAATAATTGATACTATTAAAACGTGTATGACATTATAAATAAAATAAAATTTCGTAATATTTTATAAACTTAAGTTTTAGGGTAAGTGTTATATTTATGGCACATACTGTGTCATAAATAATTATATAAGTATTTCATCAAATATAGCATTTAATTATAAAAACATTTCATGTTTATTAACCTTTTATCCTCTTGTTTATTATTTGAGCGAATCAATGTGAGTTTTCCACACTGATTAATGTATGCAGTATTAACTATTATTTTCAATTAGTTTTTTTGTTACACGGAGTATTGTATAGGCAATATAGCTACATTTCTGAATAGAGGAACAATTTTTTTTTTAAATATTTAATTTATTTGTATAACATTATGTCAGTATTTATACGCATTTAAAATAGCGACTTACATTTTAACACAGTTTTATTTTAACTAAAAAACGTAAAATAATAAGTAAGCAGTAAGAAATAAAGAAATATGTGTTTTTAATCTTAACAATATTCGTGTTTACCATTCCTCCGTAGTGACAAAATATAATGAACTATCATTATACTTATAAATTTATATATAACAAATACAAAATATTGTACATTTTAACAATAGTATACATCGTATTATATACATAAAACGTAAAATCGAACAATGTTCTATATTGTATATAAAACAATATACTAAAGATATATAATCGTAGTGTTTTTTATTAAACGAAGTTTGAAAACAATAACGATGACGGACAATATCAGATATTGTTTTTTATTGAATACAAAATAGATTTACAACGAACTTTTAGGAGTTTTTCCATTATATATCTTGATGTTGTATTTGAGTTATTTATATTCTA